>NC_089743.1:18731197-18776197 GCF_040412425.1 Macrobrachium rosenbergii | reverse complement strand
ACAACATTACCTCGGTTTTCTTGTCTTAAATATTGATGATTACTTGAAACTAGTTACAAATAACGAAATACCTAGTATTCATATACTGTGTAATTAATGGATCCCACTAACAATATCATGAAGCCCAAAGAAGAGATTATTTTGTTTAATAACGAAAGCTTGTAATTCACATCGATAATTGCTAGTAAATAAAAAGCAAAAGTTTTACAAAATAACCGAAATTTCAGATGAATAATTATTTTCTGAAACAAGTCAGAATAGCTGACCTTATTTGCGGCACTCATTAGTTTTAGATAATTCTGATCATTATTGTATATGGCGAAATTCAGTAGTTACTACAGAGAAAGAGAGAGATAGAGAGAGTCTTCTTTCGCCCAATAGCTACAGAAGAGAAAGAAAAAATATTGAACCCAACGCAACATTCTTGTGTCAATATCTTAAGGTGTGGTGTAGTTGATTATCAGTGATTTTATCTCATAGGTGTATGTTCAAATAGTCTTTATCATGATCAGCTTAATTCCTATAAGATTGCTGAGCTATAGGTTTTCTGTGTTTTACTTAAATCTTATGATATAGGTATGGATTAAATATGCTGGTTTTGGCTTGACTGTTGTTTTTACACCACCATGATCACGAGGCCCTGGGCATGTTAGCCTACTTGGATGGATTGGGAATAAAGAATGACTCATTGCTATTTTCATAAATGTGAATCACAACAGTGAATTTATGTTACTGTTGAAACATATATATATATATATATATATATATATATATATATATATATATATATATATATATATATATATATATATATATGTGCATATATATATATATATATATATATATATATATATATACATATATGTGTATATATATATATATATATATATATATATATATATATATATATATATATATATATAGATAGATATATATATATAGATATATATATATATATATATATATATATATATATATATATATATATATATATATATATATATATATAGATATATATATGTATATAGATATATATATATAGATATATATATATATAGATATATATATAGATATATATATATATATATATATATATATATATATATATATATATATATATATATATATATATATATATATATATATATATATATATATATATATATATATATATATATATATATATATATATATATACAATACATACATGGATAATTATATGCTAATATTTCAATATGTTTATTATTTAAATACTTTCCTTTTAATTTTAAATGAAAAGTTATGAGAGAGAGAGAGAGAGCCTCGCGCTGGCTTTCCAGCCACACCTCCACCTAGGCAGTAGATAGCAGCAGAACTTATTTGACTCGTCCGTAATAGCGTAATATTCAAGAATTTATAATTCAACTGCCCAATAACCTATCTCAAGTGCGGTGAATGTGATAGTTTGCATTATCAATGATGAAATATAATTTTTACTTTTTCGATTTCTTAAATAATTTCGTATTCATTCGTAATATAAATTACATTATTAACATATAAAATTCATTTCCAGTCTACAAAAAATACGAAAAGAAACGAGAAGGAAAGAACATTTAAAGAAACTCATATAGAGACAGCCAATGACGTCCTTTGTTACAACAGAAGTATGCGTTCATTCGTGAACCATGTAAACAAGATACGTCACTCCAGGATTACCAATCCCTATCTTCTTCTTCTGTGTAGTCTAAGTAGGAATGTGTATCGAAATATTTGTTGGCAACTGTACCATGCTGTCTGCTTTAGTGCCTTTTTTGCGTATATACATATATATATATATATATATATATATATATATATATATATATATATATATATATATATATATATATATATATATATATATATATATATATATATGCTGTATATCTGCTAACGGGTAAAATACTTCACTGACGTAAACTTTATCTGAACGTTAAAAATGGTTCTCCAGTTGAATAAGTATATGGCAATGAATATCAAATGATAATCCTTCAGTACTCCTTTCAGTGCTCGGGTGGGCATTGTTCGGTAACTACAGTTCTAAAGTGCTTTAAATTTTCTCCTTGATGCAGTCGAAGCTCTGTAAATGAAACGTGCATTTGACGCAATGAAAAATTCACGTGCGTATTATGTTCTTGACAGAGAAGAATTAAACTCGCTCTCTCGTACTCTGTCTATTTCAAGCAAGCAAACATTGTATGTCTTTTTTATAACTGTTTTGAGATGTTTTTCTGTGTTGAGGCAAGCACTTAAACATGACCAGACACTGAGTAAGAGGCGACTGGTATTCATTGCCTTTTTATCGCAAAAGTATGTTTGCATGCACTTACCAGAGCCATCTTCACTTTCCCCTGATGGATATTACAGAAGAAGCAAAGAAAAGAATTAGAAATCCGTATTAATGGCGACTACTTACTCCAGGACATTTTGAGCAATGTAGGAACTTCAGAGTTGAGGGAAAACTATGTTTAGAATGGCTGATTTAGAATAATATCTTGAATTTTCCTCAGTAGATCATTTCCTGGTAAATATTTTAAAAGGATCTAAGATTCACAGATGGATTCCAAAGCTACTTCCACTTCCGAATAGGCGGTCTGTCGATTCCAAAGCTACTTCCACTTCCGAATAGGCGGTCTATCGATTCCAAAGCTACTTCCACTTCCGAATAGGCGGTCTATCGTTTCCCTCGGGCTTTGTTAAACGCGTTGTCCTTCTCCCCACCTACTTTTTTCTTCAGTCCGTTCTAGAGGAAGAGCAGGCATTATAGATCTGTACGATATATGTGTATAAATATATTTAATATGTGTGGGGAATTTTCTCACTTGAACCTTCGTTTATAACTTGTCAGGTCAAATATCGATTCCAACCTTAACTCACCAAAATCTGGTTACTTGAAGATAACAATAGACAATTTCAATACAAATAATTAGTTATTAACAATGATTCATGTGATTTGAAGCTTTAAGTTAGATCAGAGAATTATTTTTTTTTTCTCCGTGTGTACTACTAAACGCAGTTTTATGGTAGACTTCCAATTACCTGTATTCAACCTGTAGATAAACGATATTGATAAAGTTGGTTTTGCCTTGAAATAAGAATTCACTCATTCTTTCCGGAATATTTGGGAATTTTAATGCGAATTTATTTGCAAATTACAAGGGTGGGGGGGGAGGCTAGGAATAACAGACATGAAGTATCTCTATATATTCTTATATGGGCTGGGATCGGGGCTGTCCGAACTGCGCAAATGCTATATCGACTGCTCATGCACGTCACGTAACAGTGACTAGAAAAATACAAGTTCCAGAAACGCTGGTATGAGCCAAAAATGGAAAAGGAGATCTCGTGGAAAACAGGAGAGTGCGGAAGACAGCCAAGATAATTAAATACCAAAAATGCTGGATGTGATAATGTCAGCTTCTTGAATTTGACCTCCAAGAGACGAGAGGTGGAGGTGTTTCCCTGTGGCTCTACCAGTCGTCGGAGAAAGGCCCACACTCAGGCACACACAAGGAAGGCAGTGAGTGCTGAGTTTTCCGTTATCTCCATGGCATCGTTCCTCACTCAGCTGCCAGTTTTCATAATGGTAACCTGAGAGTGGTGTGACTAATCTTGAAATTAAGCCCAAAAGTTAAGTATATCTTAGTTTAACCAGACCACTGAGCTGATTAACAGCTCTCCTGGGGCTGGCCCGAAGGATTAGATTTATTTTACGTGGCTAAGAACCAACTGGTTACCTAGCAACGGGACCTACAGCGTATTGTGGAATCCGAACCACATTATGACGAGAAATGAATTTCTTTCACCAGATATAAATTCCTCTAATTCTTCACTGGCCGGTCGGAGAGCCGAATGCTGGGCCAACTGCGTGCTAGCCGAGAGCTCTACCTACCCCTCCAATGAAGAACTGAAAAGGCAGCCTTCCAAGACTCAGTCTCAGTGGCCCCCGGCTTTTTTCGTGTAAGTACGGGAACTAGCTTCAGGATGGATTTAAAGTGCATTGAGTGCAGATAAAAATGCTGCTAAGGGGTGGGTGGCTTCAAAGGAATTATAAAATACCTTGTTTTGCTGTTATTCAGAAATTCCAGGCTGACTACGTGATTGCGTTAGACCCCATGGCCGTGAAGACAAAGAAAGGCCGAATATGAGACAATGTTACTTTTCAATATTAACCTCTTGACGAATAACTGCCGTTGCCAGCTTTGGATAATTTACTGATTTTATGTTATTGACTACAAAAGAAATATCTTTTCATTAAATTTTGAAAGAGGGAAGGGAATGTTCCCTCTCGAATGCTAATAGAAATCTCCATTACTTCAGGTTTACAGTTGGATACCCACGTTTTTAAGAAGAAAACAGGGGAATTCGTCTATTTACATATACATATACATACATTTATGCATATATAATTATGCATATGTACATGTATAAATATATGTGCATATGTATATGTATATATTATGTAAATAGACGATAAACACAATTCCCATGTTTTCTTCATAAAAACGTGGGTATCCAACTGGAAACCTGAGGTAATGGCGATTTCTATTAGCATTCGAGAGGAACATTCCCTTCCTCTTTCAAAATTTAAATGAAAAGAAATTATATATATATATATATATATATATATATATACACACATACATTATATACATATATATATATATATATGTATGTGTGTGTAATATATATATAATACTTAGATAGATAGATACATTAATGTTTTACTGGGATCATCATCAATGAACATGGGGTAAATTGTAGTAAATGATGCTCGTTTAGTGTCATGAAAATGGCTTATCAAGATAGGATTTTAAATTGGACTACCATTCGACGTGACAACTACTGTACATACCATTCATTAGGTTTTGTTATGATGTGCAAAAAGCAGAATGACATTCCGTATGCCAGTCTCATGTTATTTATTAAAGAATAACATGAATAAGTTCCTAACTTTCGTATTTTTGATACAGAGTGCAGATAGTTTTAAGTATAAAATATAATAGTACATCGAAGTTAGAGCACAGAAACTTACTTCTTATAGAAGAATTAATATTTTGATTGAAAATAGTATTTAGTAGGTATGTCATAATGTTTGACTTGATATTTTTTACCTTTTAAATCCGTTTTATGCTATATTTTAAAAATTATTTGTTACTTTTGATAGCAATTGCAATATTTGTATCATATTTCTCACCAAGTTTTGCATCATTTCTGTCAACGGGTCAAGCTAGAAATACCGTAGCTTAAGTTCATACAGAAATAACATCATCGGCTCTGTCTAATGACTACGGTATATTTAGTCTCCTTACCTGAGTGGAATTTTAGATATTGCTGCAATTTCAAATCACAATGGATCATTTTCTTGGTAACTACGAGGAAAATGTTGATCGTTTAGGATATTTAGTTTGTTTCAATCTAGATAATACAAGATGTTTAAATTTAATACTTTTAGGTTTCTGTTGGTCACATGCGCACGTTTGCGCGTGTTAACTAGTACTATGACTAAAAGAGAAACATAGGGAAATGGAAAGTTGAAAAGAAATTGTCATATTAATAATTAGAAAGCATGGTTTTCCTGTCACAAAAGGTACAAGGTAATTTTCGTGCTGATAAAAAGGAGATAATAACGATATTCATTACTTGTATTCATTGATTATTAAAGTTTATGCTACGGTGCAGCTTCCAATAACGTTAACGGTCAAATGGAAATGTAAACCTGGGAATTAGGAGGGGTTTGCGTGTTGGGGAAAATGAAGATCACAAGCTATTGAAGAGAAATTTATAATTTGAATGTTAGGGGAGAAGGAGGGAATGCATGTCGAGATGATGGAATTTCGGGGTCATTTTGGAATGCATAGTTAAATACGCCATTATCTGACACACACACACACACACACACACAGATAGAGAGAGAGAGAGAGAAACGTAAACTTAAGGAGAGCTATTTATGACTTTTCACGGAGTGAGAGAGCTAAATGCTTTAGAACTTCCTGTTTAATACGATTGAAGTTCCTGTGTAATGTTGAATGGAGTTATAATCTCCCTGCGTGCGAATCCATCCTATGCGGTTTTGGAAAGGGATTGGTAGTTGTAATTGATTAACGGGGAGATGGCTGCAGTATTATTGTTTTTGCTAATACTGCAGGATACAATGCTTGGAGTGATATGCTTGTAAAATACTTCGGTTCTTCTCCTAAAAACTTCCGTCGATTTAATCTCTTTTCGAGGTTTAAGTCGGACGGTATTATTTCAGATGAATTTTCCAAAAATTTTCTTCAAATAAAGCATCCCATTAATGTTTTTGTACTGAATAAATATCTCACTTCGGTTTGAAATAAGCCCACTAGATAAACGCTCATTCAACATGTGCACCTGAATGAGGTAAGCACAGTTTTTCATAACATTTGCAATAGTGGAAGAAATGGCATATCATTAGCTTTTGTCAAGCTGCAAATTTCTAGCTAGAACTTGCATTCACTGATGTTAGACTTTAAATTCAATCCGTGGTTTGCAGTAAACGCCATTCTCTGTCTATTTAATTTATTTCGTTTTCAGGAACTTTGGTTTGGGAAATTAGATGCTAAGAGGGCAAAAGGTGGAGCACTTTTATCCAATACATTTTAGTGACCTAAAGCCTTGAATTTGATGAGCACAGACCATTGATACTGAACCTTTTCAAAATCTGAGAGGATGCTGTGTAAAATCCTGGCATATTAATCTAAAAGGGCCCAGAGGAAAATTAGGTGGATATCGTATTTTGACAGATGATAATGATGGGGTATCTAAATATCTTGGTTTCAAGTATGGTATACAGTGCTACAGAGACTTTGCATTACACAGTATAAATCTTAGGATTTCCAACTTATCTCTTGTTCAGGTCATTAAAGATGCGTAAAACAAGATCAAGAAATATCTAAAAATAGCTTAATGAACGGTATTTTCAGCATTAGGGTCCTCTTTCTAAGGCAGTCCAAATGAAAATCGATTCCATTTCAACCACATATTTTATGGCACTAGGCAGTGATAACCATCTGGTCTGAGATGGGTATTTCATTTTCAGTGGATTCACACGCGTAATCTGAAGGTTACAGTCTTCTTGAGCGACAAGTACTAGTTATAAATTTCATAAGACAATCTTCAATTCAAGCCTGGCAGTATTTTGCTTGTACATGTTGTGCTCAATGGAAATGATTGCCTCACACGTTTTATTAAAATGAAGTTTGGTATGAAGACTATCAGCAATTGCGCTTTCTGAGGGAACTCTTATTTAAATAGAATCTTTAATGCCATCTGAGGTAGCTGCTTTAGCAACAAGAACAAGGAGTTTTGTGTAACCACTGACAATTGACTTGTCCAACATTAGGGAGGAATGATTTTTCTGTTAGGGTGCGTCCAAACAGCTATTAAACATATAAAACACACATTAGCAACTTATATCACACACACACACGCACACACACAAACAACCTAAATGTAAGTCAGCGGTTTGTTGGTAGTCCTAACCACTGGTTCTTTTAATTTTCCAGCATTTGCCAAAGAATCGTTCCCACTTATGATCGTCAGCTTGCTTTCAATCTGTATGTGATATGTATGTGACAAGTTGCCAACTTGTGTTCGTGATATGTCTCATTGTAGTGCAAATGCACCCTCAAAACTTGTGTATTTTGTTTCGTCATGCATTAGTTTCTTTGCTATGTCGGGTCCTAAACCTGTTACTTGTATAATGGAGGATTGTTTTTATTATGGTAGCTAATCATATTTGAGCTTTCTCCACTTTTTTTTGATGTGCCTCTCCATTGCCACTTGGCATTGACACTGAAAACTTTTTCAATAATGTTTTTTTATGCTTTGCTCTTGTACCATGTGTCTTATTTCAGACTTGCTAGCTTTTCCTCTGCACAGTTTACAGTGGACGTGCAGAAATCCTCTATTACCCTTGTTAGCCAGCTGTTGAATTTGAGATAACTTTTTGCTTGGCTGAGGCAGTAGGTATAGTCATTACAGTAAAAGATTAAACTTAGGACTATTGCTGTTTCAGTGAAACTTAGAACTTGGTTTCAGGATGTAAATTAAATGGGTTTATGATTCACGACAGATAGACCATCAGTTCATGGTAAACACATAGTTTAAACATGTCACATACAAAATCCGAACAGGATGCAGAGTGCAATGGTTGCACAAGGCTGAACATGAACCTCAAAGTTCCCTCAAGAACGTACTTTGAATATGGTGAATGCTAAAAGAGAACTCTGGACGAGAACAAATGATTCACTGTGGGTAAACCCTGATTCTCTCTGAAGGACCTGCTTTGGATATGTCAAATAACAAAATGGAAGAGTTGTAGGGAAATAAAACGGTTACATATTGCTGAAACTCCAAGCTTTCTCAAGGACCTGCTTTTAAACAGTTCATGTATCAAAACAGAACAGCTGGACAAGAAAGAAGCAGTTGTATGTGGCCAAACTTCCAATCTCTAACTAGGACATACTTTGAAAGTGTCAAAGAGAACGAAGGAAAACGAATAAAACGGTTGTATGGGGCTAAAGCCCCAAAGCGTTTTAGGAGTCTACTCTGAATATGTTAAAATACCAAAATGGAACAGGTGTAAGAAAAAGACAGTTGCACGGAGCTGAGCCTCCAAGCGCTCTTAAGGACCTATTTTTAAACATGTCGAAAAAAAGAAAAGCTGGGCGAGAACAGAATGGTTGAATGTGCATGAACCCCCGAGCTCTTTAGAGGGACACATTTGAGTATGTCGTATCCCACACGGAACAGGGTCATTTGAATATTCAAATGCTAAAACTGAATGCTGAAGGAGAATGAAATTATTAGATGAGGCCGAGCCTCCAAAGTCTCTCAGGGACTTAATTGAATATATAAAACACCAGAATCAAGCAGTTGGATGAGAATAAAATGGTTGCATGTGGCTTGAACTTCCAAAGTTTTCCCAAGGATATATTTTTAATATGTAAAAAATCAAAAGTGTACTTTTGGAGGCGATTGAAATTGTTGCATGAAGCCTCCAAGCTCTCTCAGATACTTTGAACATAACCAAAACCAAAACCAAGTAGCTGGCATAGCTCAAAATGGTTGCATGTGGCTGAACCTCCAGGCTCTGTCAAGGACGTGCTTTGAATCTGTCAAAAATCAAAACTGAACAACCGGAAGATAATGAAGTGGTTGCATGTATCCAAACCAACAATCTCTTGTAAGGACATAATTTGAATATGCCAGAAACCAAAACTGAGCTGTTGGATGAGAATGACACAATTGCATGTGGCCAAACCTATAAGCTCTCCCAAGGACACACTTAGAATATTTCAAATACCAAAACCAAACAGCTGGAAATAGCTGCAAGTGTGCACAACTCCAAAGTCGTTCTAGGACCTACCTTGAATATGTCAAATACCAAAACCAAAGACTTAAACATCTGGGTGAGAGTGAAATGATTGTATATTGCAGTCTCTAAGGTTTCTGAAGCACCTACTTTTGAATAAGTTATATACGAAAACCAAACAGCTGAATGCAACGAAACATTTGCATGTGGCAAACGTCTAAGCTCTGTTTAGGAGATACTTTGAATATGTTAAATACCAAAACCAAACAGCTAGACCAGAACGAAATGGGTGACAAAGAGCTGGACGAAAACAGAACCATTGTACGTAGCGAGACTTCCAAGCTCTCTTAAGGAGAGTACGTCATAAACAAAAACTGAACAGCCGAATGAGAATGAAAAGGTTGCATTAGGTTGAATCTCACAGCTCTGTCAAGGACGTACTTTGAATATGTCAAGTGCAAAGTCCGATCTCTCTAACCTGTATCAAGGACGTTATTTGAATGTGTAAAATATTAGAGCCGAACTGCTGAACAAGAAGGAAATGGTTGTATTTAGCTGAATCTCCAAACACTGTCAAGAACGTACTTTGAATATGTCAAATACCAAAAGAGAACAGCTGTGAACCAAAATCAAATGTTTGCGTTTGGCTGAATCTCTCTCTCTCTCTCTCTCTCTCTCTCTCTCTCTCTCTCTCTCTCTCTCTCTCTCTCTCCTACAAAACCCAGAATTAAAGATATATCTACTATGCATTTCTGGGCCGTGTCTAATTGATTATCGTAGATAAAATCTTACCAAAGCATCAGATATGGATCGTATTTTGCAAATAGCTATTTGAAGTCAGAGCCTAATTGACAAAAATATGCAGTGATGTCTACTGTTGATAATTAAGGCACTTACTAGGGTAAATCAAAGAAATTTAAAGGGAACCTTAGCTAAATCTTTCGGGCTCGTAGATAGAGGCTAGTAAAACGTCATTACTGAAGGCCTTCTCACTTACTGATACTGTAGTATGACGTACTTTACTTGACACTCCGCCCATTTACTTTATGAATGAAGACTCAGATGTTGGTATTAGTGGTAATAGTAGTAGTATATGGAATTCTTATATTGTTTTACACGCTCAAACACCTACCCTACATTCTCTCTCTCTCTCTCTCTCTCTCTCTCTCTCTCTCTCTCTCTCTCTCTCTCTCTCATCTTTTCGATGAGTCATGTCTCTAAGTAGAGTACAATAAGGGAATGGGCAACCAATGATAATATTAATTGTGTAGTACAGTTCCATGGGTCAATTGACGTTTCCTTTAACTTGAAATAAGCACCAAGTCTTACGGTGACACTCTCTGTGAAAACAACCATCGTTACCCTGGAGTTTCTGTTGCTTCATATTGTCTCCTCAAAAGTTCCGGTTCACGTGTACCTGCTTAGTCCCGCTAAATGAATGTAACATAACGCAAGTGTTGTAACCTTAACTTCCTTAATGCATGATCAGTCCCATAATAAATCCACAGTGCTTGGTATAGCACACTACTCCCCCTTCATTATTTTATTTGTGTGCCTCTGTGTCAGTTTTGTTGTTTCTATACGCTTGATTCATTTACTTGACACCCACACTAATGTTTGTTGTAGGGTTGTTGAGTGGTTATCAGTGAGTCTCTGTATTCAAGATTTTATATATTTATTTATTTTTTTATGGATTTGAAGTTACTCATTCTTTCAATTTTCTGTTATTTTGATTATGTCATTTTATCGTTTATATATATATATATATATATATATATATATATATATATATATATATATATATATACATATATATATATTTCATTTAATCATAACTACAAATTAGTGCCGAATAATACTCGTAACTCATAGTCCAGGCGCTTGGACTGTGCTTTAAATTTTATAATCCACTAATCCATTGATTATACTGAACTTTATTGAAATTGAAGGAAATATGAAATTTAAAAATAAAACAAATATTGTAATATAAAATTATGTAAAAGGATATGATGTTGTTTGTTAAAGATTAAGCCAGCCTTGTGTGTATCAGGGTCTTGCGCTTTGAGCAGACCATCAGTGAAGAACTTTCGATGGAAATAGAGAAGATAAAATTTCGATAATTATCGCATATCATACTCAAAGTATTGCTCATTGTACAAGAGGGTGAAATATTTGTGTTTCTACGATCATTATCTTACTGCTGGGAACCCTGCTATTACGTCTGATATCATAGTTTACGTCACAACTAGCCTCTCTCTGGGTGCTTACTAAATTTAGCTAAA
The DNA here is from genome assembly GCF_040412425.1 of Macrobrachium rosenbergii. Taxonomy (NCBI): domain Eukaryota; kingdom Metazoa; phylum Arthropoda; class Malacostraca; order Decapoda; family Palaemonidae; genus Macrobrachium; species Macrobrachium rosenbergii. The sequence continues at coordinate 18,764,557 of NC_089743.1, read as the reverse complement.
GTCTCCCTGTAAATTTCTGTGATTTACTCTAATAAGAGCCTTAATTATCTACATTAGACATCACTGCATATTTTTGCCAATTAGGCTGTGGTTTTTAATAGCTAATTCCAAAATACGATCCATATCCGATGCTTTGTAAAGATTTTATCGATGAAAATCTATTAGAGACGGCCCTGAAATGCACAGTAGTTCTCTGCAATTTCCGTAAAACTAGTGCATTTTGAACTTCCTTCTCTGCATGAATTTCCAGGTATCTGATACATAGTTCACCGGTATCTGATACATAGTTCACCCCCGTTGTAAGTGGGTATTGAATTTCCTTTCCTGTTTCCCTGTAGCCTACTAAGTTTCTCTGAAAACGTAAATTTCTCTGTACTTGACAGCTTCTAATGGGTTCCCAGGTTTACTAAACAAACAAATGTTGTACAGTGAATTAAACACGGATGTGAACAGCTAGCATTCAGTGTTTACTGAGCCATCCATTGCCACAATCTGTAGGTCACGAGTTGCGGATGATATCTATGAACGATCAGTAAAAAATATATTTCTACATTATTCCTATACATGATGGTATTGGGAACATTTCAGAACAGTACATTAACAGCTAAAAGCATCATGCATGTACTCAGTAGTTATTGTACTTTTGGTGTGGTATGGTATGGTCAGCAGTAAAGAAAGGGTTTCACTATTTTTAGTAACACGCAGACAATATTTTCTCCACAGATACTATCCATCATAGGATATTTCTCCAAATTTCTTACGTTGTAGAATGGGATGTACCCAGCGAAAGAGCAGCAGTTGACACAATGTTACGATGTATTTTTTCTGATAACAAGCCATCTTAACGTTGTCCAAGAATCATAGTATAGTTTTTCCAGATTACAGCATTGATTAAATTTATAAACAACTGCCTGCCTTTACATGTCACTACTTATGTAAACTGCTAGCTTTTCTCCAGTCTGTTGAAGAATTCATTTTAATTTAGTGTTGCCAATTCTGATGCTTTTTAAAATTCCTTAAGGGCGAAAAGGCTGATGTTTCTAATTGGCGAAAGCTTATTTGTTCAAAGGTCAACAAATATTTTTAAAAAATTGTACCACTCTGGTATTCGCTATCATTCTGTGACCTTGTGGAGGCCACATTATTATTATTATTATTTATTATTATTATTATTATTATTATTATTATTATTATTATTATTATTATTATGTTGTGGTGCTCCAAAAGGTTGGAAATGACGTTTCTTCCAAACAATTGGGATGAAATCAAAAGGTATGAGAATAAATTGTGATGTAAGCATAAAGAAACTAATAGCAGCCACTGCTTAAAAGTGGGAAGTTTAACAGACAAAGGAAACGAGGAGAGAAATTATCGGATATCTAAGCAGAAGAAGACTGGCCGAACCGAACTGCGAGGACCGCTGACCTAAACAGACGAAGAGAGGAGAGAAGGGAGAATGGCAAGTATCACATTGCAGCCGGAGCTTGATGGATTGATTTTTTGTGAGAAATATGGCGTCAAAACTGCCGCTGTCACCGATAGTAATCTGGATTGAGCATTAGTGGCCAAGAATGTAGGAGAGAGTTAACAAGTACTTGGGTCTTTGATTACAAGAGCAGCCTTTGATTTAGCCTTATCATGAAGGAAAATACAAAGGAATATCACTGATATGAAATTAATTTTCGAAGCAGGATATGGTCAATATGAGCTAATAAATGGAAATAAAAATTACTACAGTATTAACGGAGTTTAGCTGTTTTTATTATTATTATTATTATTATTATTATTATTATTATTATTATTATTATTATTATTGTTATTATTATTATTATTAACTTGTTGATTAGTCTTCCATAGAATAAAGTAGCCATAGTTTAGTAGAAATTAGATAAAATCAAGCCAAGAAAATTATGATTTTATAGAACCAGTTATTCTGAGAGATGCGATTTTCATTTTGACAAATATAACGATAATGTACATATTCCGTGTTGTAGCAGAACACGCGTGAGGCTTAGCATTCATTCGTATTAGGCGACATCCTGGGCATAATGGACAGATGATTTTTTTAGAGAGTGCATTTGAATGCTTCATATTGCAACAGTGTTCTTTTTAGAGACAGAGTTTACTGTAGTGATGAATATTTCCAAATGAACTGTTGTTTATTCATATGAAACGAAAAAATGGCAAAAAGAGAGAGTGAATTTTTTAATTAATCCCAGTCTCCCCTAGAGAGAGAGAGAGAGAGAGAGAGAGAGAGAGAGAGAGAGAGAGAGAGAGAGAGAGAGAGAGAGAGAGAGAGAGAGGTGGGCGGGGGGATGAACTACGCGGATATTACTATTACGAATCTTATCTAGACCTTTCTATGAAGACATTTTAAGTCTCATGAAATGTAATTTAGCCGAATATGGCAGGACCCTCTTTGCACAGAACTGCTACCGTGATTTTACCGTGCTTTTCCTTTACAGAAAAATTTAATCAAAGGTATATTTCCATCATATAAGAAGGATGGCCAAAAGCAAACACTTTCCTTACAATGACAGAAGAAATTCTATAGGTTTGGGCAGCGCGACCCATGTCGGTCTTCTTAGAACAATTGTAGTTGAAAAACTGATTTTTTTTCTTTTAGTTCACAAGAAATACAGTGAGCTTACTCTTGGAATCTGGAAATAACCAGCTATCTACTGTAGTAGTGTAATGTCGGGCTACAAATCTAGCTGGAAGGCAAAATAAAACAATGCATAATGATATAATAGAAAAAAAATGTAGAACTGACTTTTTTTCTTGTTCCACGAAGACTGTTTGCATAAATTATGCAGGGTCCGTCTTGTAAGCAATAAAAGACCTTGTAACGCAAAGAACCTTCTCAGTTCTGATGTTATTATTCTAATACCGAATTTCAGAAAATACATTTGAATTCCATGCATAATATAAATTGAACAGGGACATGAATATTGAGACAATATGACAATGCAGGTAGAGCAGAGATATTCGAATATCATGGCCTTTGTTGATTTGCCCTTGCGATTTCCTTTTCCAGTGTTGTAAAATTCAGCGGATTATTGTGAAATTTGAGAATTGGATGTAAAATTTTTTTACTTTAAAAATGATCCATTTTTCTTTCTGGCTAGTTTTAAGTATATAGCAATTAGATATCCCAGAGCACTAGCAGACTGGATGAATGTTAATTAAAAAGTGACCCAGAACAATACAGTAAGAAATACAGATAAATAACGATAAATTACAAAAATAATCTGAATGGTACCAACATATATGCTAATTTAAAAGCTTGGACGAGGGCAGTCCGAATCTTACAGCTTAAGTATATCTACAGTAATTAAGACACTAGAGATGTTTCAGGAACTTGAATTGAAATGAAAGGTAGGGAATACAGTCAAGTAATAATACATTCTAAAAATGAACCAGATGTTGGGCAGTGTGGGTGTAAAACAGAGAGGGGGAATGTGAATGTGGACGTTACAGTAGTGAGTGTGTGAATGGAGAACCATGATAAAGGGGGTTAAAACAGTGGGATAGAAGATGTCTTTTACCATGAATTCTCTGGTAGACTCACTGGTTTTTTGACATTCTCGACGAATGTGCGAACTTTTCCATTTTCTTCCTCACCAATTTCTGTATCATATGTCTGGAGTATCGGTTTATTGTCAAAATCTACCTTTAATGTTCCAGTTCTGCATGGACAGCTTTTCAGGTACTGCAATGAGAGAAGACCCTTGCAGGTTAACGCGCCAGTAACATACTTTTGTATAACTCTGGCACCAAGACAGTGGTCTATATTTGTAGCTTTCGTGTGGGCAATGTGGTGTACTGTCTTGGTTTATTGTCAACAAGGATGTCAAGAAGAGGGAGGTTCACTTTGTTGGCCTCGACTGCAAAGTGGGCACTGTATTAGTTTTTATAGCATATGTTATCTTTCTTACTTCATTTACTCCTCTTGTGGGGATCAAGATTTTATCTACATAGCCGGCATAAATTCTTGGTTTCTGGTAGTAGCCTGAAGCTCTTGTCTTCCATTGTGGCCATGAACATATTGACGTCAGCTCTAAGGGGTGATCCAATTTCCACACCATACTCTTGTTAAAAACACTCTGTGTGAGAGGAAAGATGTCTTCTTTCTACATGCCATCAGCGTCTTTAATAGGTTTACAGGCGGCTCCCGCCTGATTTTTGGACATTGTTGAATATGGTCTCTATGGTTCCCTGACATGGAGCATTGGTAAATAGGCTGTGTGTAACCCGTGATGAGATGTCAACATCAGATGTAATGGATTTAAGAATGTCAGCGTATTCTATTCAATGGAGGATTTCAGAAAATAACTTGTGGGGGTGTAGGGCCTTAAGATTTTGCTTAGGGCATATCATTTGAAATGTTATGGGCCTGAGTGAGTTTCCAGGTTTATGGGTTTTAACAGTTCCGTGGCATTATCCCCGTCTCTAGTCGCCGATCACTTTAGGAAACTCAACTTCCTGCTGAAGGATGTTTGCTCTAATTACTTTTTAATTATGTTTGCTCTGGTTACATTTTACTTACCGTCCTTTTAATTTTTGTGGTCCTCGTTTAGTCTCTCGAATTTCGTTGTGTCATCTATCTTCCTGTATTCGCCTCCCTCCCAGATGACATAAACAAAATATTTACCACATTTTCGAATCCTGCTATGGACTTCATAATTGCTTCATATTCTTGCATTTGGATCTCGACTTTGTTATGCCGAGAGTATGAAACAGATATGAAGAATTCGAGAGGCCAAGAATGCATTGTGGTTATTACAATTATTATTTATCTGGTAGAGTAATATATGAAATTATATATATATATATATATATATATATATATATATATATATATATATATATATATATATATATATATATATATATATATATATATATATATATATATATATATATATATATATATATATATATATATATATATATATATATATATATATATATATATATCTCGACTTGACTTTGTTATGCTGAAAGTATGAAACAGATATGAAGAATTCGAGAGGCCAAGAAGGCATTGTGGTTATTACAATTATTATTTATCTGGTAGAATAACCATGAAATTATATATATATATATATATATATATATATATATATATATATATATATATATATGTATTTATTACATATATATATATATATATATATATATATATATATATATATATATATTACCAAGAGTAAGAGAGCAGACACCCAGAAAGATATTAAGTCAAGTGCAATGCCCTTTCCTGATAGTCCACTAAATGACTTTTGTTCTCATATTAGTTTGCTCTTCACACTCATGATTGTGTTAGGACATGCTAAGAAGCCGCTAAAATTGGCATCTAAGAAGAACCACCTTCTACTAAGAGGAGCCTCGCTTCTTTCTTCGATCATATGACCCAGAACTGAAAGGAGATAATGGGAGTCTCCCAGTACCCTGTATGGGTTGCTTCTATAACAAATATATATATATATATATATATATATATATATATATATATATATACATATATATATATATATATACATATATATACAGTATATATATATGTGTATATATATATATATATATATATATATATATATATAAATATATATATATGCATATTTTGTATTAAGTACAGATATGCCAGACAGATGTATGCAAGCTTTGCCATGTGTAATGTTAAACAATATTATCGCATCATATTGAAAGAAGACCTTTTCCAAGCACAATTAGTGCTTTCCAGTATTTTGATTGCTCGAAATATTTTATTTTCGTGAATAATTGTGAATAAATAATGGTAATTTAAATTTCCACTTCTCAAGTTATTTAAACTTGTTGAGATTGCTAAGATTACCTGATTTTGTACAAGAAGGGTTTTGGTGAACATTCTGTCATGTTTACAGATTATACGTTAAGTGTTTCTTTTCTATATACAGTACAACACAGTAAGACAATTTTCTGTGTTTGTGTCATTGCTAGCATCGTTATGGTTACCATTATTTTATCTCTACGTTCACAAGTTATGGCAAAATATTTATGTATTTTGTGTTTGGCCTTAGTTTTTTTGTGTATTTTTTTCGATTTTTCTCTTTTACTAAGAATATCTTCTTTTAAATCTTTAAATTTTAATATGTTACTGAGAGATTTAATCAGTCTGACCCTGTGTTATATGTGTATGTTTACAGATTTTATTAACGTGATTTTTATTAATATATTCATATAATTTTTTTTTTATTATGTTATTATAAGTTTTCATGATCTCATGATTATATGTATATATATATATATATATATATATATATATATATATATATATATATATATATATATGTATGTATGTATGTATGTATGTATGTATGTATGTATAACTTTACCACTTACACAATTGTTTTGTGCATTAATACAATGAGGTCCTGTTAGTATATATGTGTGTATTGTATATATATATATATATATATATATATATATATATATATATATATATATATATATATAATATATATATATACTCGTATATATATAATATATATATATATTTTTTTTCCTGTAAAGTTTTTATTTCTTAAGATAATTTTGCAAGCTAAAGAATTCTTTTTAGTGACACCAATCACAGTCCACGGGAATCAGAGATACTATGCTAACATTACTTCCTTCATTATCGGCTGATAGAGTCAATACCGAGTCATGCTTTTTTTCTGTTATGTGCCGAAGCTATCGATGTCAAATAAGCAAATTTGAGGAAGCGAAAAATAAAAAAAAAATGCAAATATTTGAAACCATGTGATCCATGAAGTCGATGGACGTTTAACTTATTCATATCTGTATTACAGAATGGGTTTCTTTGTGCACCGGCAATCATATGTACCCGAATAATGTTAACAGAGCTGACGAATCGACTTTGCACTGTCAGACATTTCATCATCCATGTGTCGTATCACGATCGGAAGTTTCATGAAACACTGACTGTGATTTCATCGACGTACGGACATGTATTTTATGAGGTATTTCAAAATCAGGAATTTTGAACACTAGTAAGGGAGAGTTGCGGTTGTCATTTCATCGGAGCATGATGAGAATTTATGAAGATTATTTGCGTGTGGGGCCCAAGAAACTTAAAATTGAGTACCCTTCAGTAGTTAAGGCCAGGATAAAATTATATTACATAAGAGAGGGGCTTCCAATCCCCGGGATATCGAAATCACCGTCTCTGAAAGAATGAAAGGTTGTCGATGATAAGGGAACCAAAGAATCTCGAGTTTAGGTACGGGATAAAAAATATTGTGTTGAAATTTGCGTTATTATGACTTTACGTTTATAATCATTGTTTTCAAATTAGAAGAATTTGAAGTAGTACTGAAGGGTGACAGTATTAAATCATTATTGACATGTGTCTGGTATAAAGTCCAAAATACGAGCTGCGTGCATTTTATTTCCTTAAAGCTTACGTAACTTACACTGTATATAATTCGTCATTACATGTGCTTTACCATTGCTCTGTGAAAATGAGTAAGATCCGTCTTGTCAAGAATGTTCCGGTTTTCTCAAAGGTACTACTCCGGAATACAACACCAGCATGAAACCGTCGCTAACTCCCTTAGAATTCGGCCGTTGTCACACGGTGATCTTTCCTCAGTTTTCGAAACTGGATTTTTTAAGTGTTTCTTGTCATTGTCTTATTTCTCTTCAGCTCAGAATGGCTTTGAATGGCACAGCTCTGTTTCGGTTTTGCCAGCTCTCCGAAAATACAGGAAATCGGAACTTCTTGGAGAAGTTCTAAGGCTTTGCGGTGACATATTGGATATTATTTGGCAAAAAAAAAAAAAAGACCAGGTGTTATATATGTCTGTATCACTGCCATTTACTTTTAATAATCGAGGGACTCTGGTGTGCTTCCCTGCCATATTTAATGAAGGTTTTATGAAGAAGTGTGATTAAGAGCATAAGTTAGTTTAATAACAATGATGATAACTAGATATCTGTCTAGTGCCCCATGAAAATTAGTAACTTCCACCATGACAACAAATGATTTCAATTACCTCAAAGTTATTACTTTGAATACATTCATATATTCTGAACAACCATTTCAGATCAAGATTTGGTATTCTTTCAGCTCAGGTCAGATACGGATATCTTTTAATGGCACAACAGTGCCATGTCTATTGTTATCATTCCTTCTTAAACATCATGAATCTGACTCTGCACATGATGTAATACTCTCTTTTGAAGGTGATCGCTCATAGTTTTGAGGTGGCACATGACTGAAAACTAATTCGCAAGTTAGATTTGAAATGTTTGAAGTGATTTTATTTGTAGAGATCTGTTCCCGATTAACGACAATTTTTGCAGTTTTTGTGACATCGTGACATTGAAAATAAACGTGCGTGATAATCATTTTGCTAAAAGGATAAACCAGGGACCTTTAGGTACGTTCCTCCCATTCGTAAAGATGTGATGGAAGAGTCCGAAAAAGATGGGAAGGTATCAAGCTAAACATAGCAGTAATAAATATTGAGGGTGCACCCTCTTTCATAAAGCAGCGACAGTTCAATGGACGTTCTGTATATTTACAGTAGAACAGTATACATAATGCAGACCCGGTCCTCGCGATCTTTAGGTTGTCGTTTTATCCATTAATGACGGATGGGTCTTTGTACTGTTACGTTGGGTCAAGAAAAAAAGTGGTACTTTTTTATCGAACGCCTCTCGCTACAGGCTTGAGTGTTAAGAGGGAATGTTTTCGTTTTGGTTGATTCTCTCTCTCTCTCTCTCTCTCTCTCTCTCTCTCTCTCTCTCTCTCTCTCTCTCTCTCTCTCTCTCTCTCTCTACAGGCTTGAGTGTTAAGAGGGAATGTTTTCGTTTTGGTTGATTCTCTCTCTCTCTCTCTCTCTCTCTCTCTCTCTCTCTCTCTCTCTCTCTCTCTCTCTCTCTCTAGGCTTGAGTGTTAAGAGGAATGTTTTCGTTTGTTGATCTCTCTCTCTCTCTCTCTCTCTCTCTCTCTCTCTCTCTCTCTCTCTCTCTCTCTCTCTGAGGAATTGAAATATACAGAAATGGCAATGGTACGGTTAACCCCTCTCAGAGACCATTATGCTGTGAGAAAGTAAGTCTCCACTTTTTATTGCCGTCAATATCACATTGTGATGTTTCTAAGTACACACTTATCTATGCATGGCTATTTGCCTTTGCTTACTGTCAGCGACTTTTATTGGTGCAAGAGCTCGAATTACAAATCGTTCATTCTTGCCATTTTGTATTTGAATAAGAAACGCTCCAGAGCTTCTGTGAAACGCATGTACGCATCATCGGACAGGTAAATACACAAATACATAAGTATGAATATAAACCTAGGGGAAAAAACGCTGTTTGATTTATGGAGAACGTTTGCTACCAGGAGGCACTGGAAGCGTTTTTGGTGTAGTTGATGTTCCAACGTTTTCTTAGTGCACGCACACTTTGCTTACACGTTGATCATTTTTGTTAGTGCCATTTACATATTCACATTTAAGAAAAAGGCTTTCAAATGCCCATCTTAGGAATAATATGCAGATTTGGAAATGTTCTTTGTATAAGTGAATTATTTCTTGTCTAAGCAAAAAGCTAACAGCCTGCAATGTCGCAACGCCTTATTGATCACATATTCCCTTTCGGTGTGGGTCACTTCCTTTATGAAAATGCTCTTCAGTGGGCTACTAAAATATCAAGTGGGGCTACCCAATTTCCTTTCTTTTCACTCTACTTATTCATTTTTGTAATGCGTCAGCTGGTTAATACGTTCGGATCTCACCACCCAAGACTGAGCTTAAAGGTGAGTTTAGGGGCCCCTTGTTTGGGTGACTGATGTGTCAATCGGACTCGATGAACTGTGTTACACAAAGATAAATGGTTCCAATTCCACGTTAAGATTTTTGAATGGTGGACTTCATTCAGAAAGTGTTCGTGAACTTGTTCAGGAATCCGATGCGTCGATTAGATCACCAAACAGCTGGTACCATTCATGTTGATGAGGAAATGATATTTACTTTACCTCTGAGAGGAGATATATATATATATATATATATATATATATATATATATATATATATATATATATATATATATATATATATATATATATATATATATACACATATATATATACACCTTCAATTCCCCTGAGTAACAGCTCGAAGAACAATCCAAAAGGTAATTCCATTTTATTACAATATATATGTATATATAATATATATACATATAATATTATATATATATATATATCATAAGGGCGTATTAATTAGCTATAATCCTTGAAGGCTTAGGCTATCAGCGGAGTGTCATTCCCCCAACTTCCGATGTGCCACTTCTCTCTTGCATAGATTCATATGCTTCTATTCCAACGCCTCTTCCATCCCATTTAGCCAACCCTTTTATATTACTGCATTTCTCTGTCCTTTAATCCATCCTTCTTATTCCACGTACAGTACAAACGAAGTTTATCAATTTTATTTTTTTTTCCCTTTGATTTTTATTGATTTTCTGTATTTGCTTTTAGGAGGTAGTTTTCTCTACAGACATCAGGCACTACAAACTTCACTCTCTACCATTTTTCTTTTCCTTTCCCTAATTTGCTATGTTTATACCTCATGTCCTTACCCTTATTTCTCTTGTTAATCCATCCAAAAGATTATTAAACAGTCTTGAAACATAAAACACACTTGCCTAATACCTACATTGCAGTAACCAGTCACTTTTATATTCTAACACAATCTTCACTTCTTTGATAAAAACCTTTTATTCTTTCACGCCAGCATTACTTTTCGTGCCGTGACTCCTCTGCATCTGCGACGTTACATCTGTGATAATATTTTAGGGCAAGCTTGTTTTTTCTACCCCGCACAGCTTTTCGTTTTTAATCCCAAATTTTGTACAATTGTCCCATAGCAAGCGCCTTCTCCATGTGCCCTAGTCCTTATCTCATCTCGCGCGGCTTTTCCACAAATAACCCTTTCGTAATGTTTTTTATTGTCTAAATATAAGCCTTACCAACAACTTCCTACGCGTACTCGTTATATAATGCTCGTGCAGTTCATACAGTTACAGATTATCACCAATTTCATTCGAACTTTCTCGTTTTGTTGCATTGGCCACTCAGGTACACTTTTACCATCATGAAGCAGGATCTCCTTTGTAAACCTATCAGTTTTAGGTGGCTTTTCATTCTTCATTCTTTAAATTGTGCTCGTACAATACACAGTCACTTCCACAGGCCATCTCATAATCATATATCCCCGTAGGGGGATAGTGCCGTCGTTGCACCTCATGTGATGCACTGTAGGCATTATTTAAGGTTCTCTGCATAGTGCAGCAGATAAAATAATTTTTTCACTAAAATACTTCAGTTAATGATACAAGCATGGAATTTGGTACATATCTTCTCCATAGGCCACCTTTTGAAAATTGCTGGGCTTCCACTCAAAATTCCAAAATGGCTGCCATTTTTTGAGATGGCCGCTAGTCAGGGTTTTAACATGGGACTCATGTGCCTCTGGTCATGTTTTTATGCATTTGTTTTGGTTATACACATTTTAGGCAGAGTCACCAAGCAAAAGTAAAATGTGTTTATGTTAAAGATTTCATATGGTATGTATAAAGAAAGATGGCATCCAATGTGGCAGCCAAAAACCTTAAATAATCGCATCTCAGGATTCAGTAGCATGGAGAAATGTCTTCCTGTTCAGTATAATAGTCTGCAAATCTATATATAATTTAGGTGGTGGTTTTATCTTTAGTTTTATTTAAAAAGAGTGAATGTCAATGCACAACCAGGGCACATTGGTGACTTCACTGCTGTGTAACTCAGCATGGGGCTCAGTGTCAGTTAATCTTGCTTTATTTACGCTGTGCCTAGCTTTGCTTTAGTGTAGTTTAGTACTTTAGTGTCCCGAATGCTGTCTAATAGCACTATATCAGTTAGCTGGTAGAAAGTATATATATACTGTAGTTGGTAGATCTAGTAGGACAGCCATGCCTGAGTTGACAAGAGATGCAGCACGGGAGAGCCAAGCCAAGGGTAAGTGGGGCTCTACATGGCTTGTTCTTGTACTTACCTGGATGGTGTACAAATCACACGGGACTTAAATGGCACTGCATGAATGATCAGGCTAGGTGTAGGGTGACTGAACCTAGTTGTATCCCATACATCAATGTGCACATCAGATTAAGGTGGTAAAAGGATAGCTCCTCGGCCTTAGTCAAGAGCTCATAATATCAAGTGTAAAGTCAATCACAGGAAGGAAGACCGCCTGAAGCAAATGTTGTCTTTGCCAGGAAAACAAAAAAAAATGAAGGTCTAACTTCACCTTGGCCTCTGCACATCATAATCCTGAACATAATGGGTACATAATGATTTCAACCAATGTGCCATTGGTCCAGGAGATTGGTGAAATACAGCTTAACTTTGACCCAGAAAGGCTGGATGAACGCAGTGCATAGAGGCAACACTGCGACAAAACATGGCAAAATACCACAAGAGCTGTAGGGTCATGTCTGATAATACAAAACCTGATCGTGCAAGAAAGCAAAGATCTATGGTTGAAAGTAGTGAACCACAGGAAAAGCATGCTAAACAGCGTTGAATGAGTCATGCCAATGAAGCATGCAGTTTTTGTGAAAATGTGGCACCTGTATCAGAATCTCAACAAGCAGTGACCATGAATCTCAGGAGGAGACTACATGAGTGTGCTCACACACTTAATGATGGTAAATTATTGGCAAAACTAGGTGCAGGTGATGCAATTTCATAATAGCTGAAATACTATCTTATATGTCTCACTGGCCTTTACAATATGGAGAGGTTCCATCTTAGAAATCTTGAGAAAGAACAATGTCACAGTGAAGAACCAGATGTATATCCACTGGTTCTATCAGAGCTGGTTAATTGTACCATTGAAACCAGCTTGAGTTCAGATGGTCCTGCCATATTTGCTCTTGCAGACATATCCCAATTATACCAGCGGTGCCTGGAACAATTGGGCATTGCCTCACCCACTGTAAATACAAGAAGATTAAAGGACTAATTGTCAGCAGTTATCCATGAATTAGAAGCACACAAGAAAGGAAGAAGTGTGCTACTTGCCTTGCAGAAATATATAGCTTTAGCCCTATCTGAGGCATCTGACTGCTAAGATACACTTGTGATTGCTAAAGCAGCAAAGATACTGAGGAAGCATATTCTGGATCATCAGTCCAGGTTTGACGGCACCTTTGGTGAAGGATGCATCAATGATGCCATACCTCAAAGTCTGCTCCAGTTCACTAGTATGGTCGAACATGGAGCAGACATAAAGTCACAACTAAGGTTTGGCTCATCAAAGTTAGACTTGGCTATTGCTCAGCATCTGCAATACAACTGCTTCTCAAAACAGAAGGAAGGAGCAAGTGTACATCGACACTCAAAGGATAGGGAAACTCTTTTTCCAGCATTCATTGGTATGGCTATCTATGCCAAAACCAGAAAGAGAAACCTGGTAGAAATGCTTCATGATCATGGCATGAGCATTCCCTATGACAAGGTGCTTGAAATATCAGCCCGACTGGGAGATGCCACTGTCACCAAGTATGTGGAAGAGGATGTAATCTGTCCACCTGTCTTGAGAAAGAGGTTGTTTACCACTGCAGTCATGGGCAACATCGATCACAACCCTTCAGCAACTATGGCTACTACCTCTTTTCATGGGACCAGCATTTCGATATTCCAGCACCCTGCCAAAGACAACCGGGGAGAAGAGCATCAGCCAGTACAGTTTGGGCCAGTGAGGGTGGAATCTGTACCTGATCTACCTGACTGCTTCACAAATATCCCCCATGCTTCCTGCAAGTCCAAAAACCCAGCTCCACCAAGTGCAGGTGTAATCATAATGTGAGGTGTAACTGTAATGTTGCAAATGATGCTTCAGATACATCTGAATGAGAATTTCTTCACACCAAAGGGTGACACCATGCAACTTTAAAATTTTGCGTTCATTCCAGGCTTAAAAAAGGACAGTGAGACAGTGCTCGAACAAATAAGATGCTTTGTTATCATAGTCCATTATAGTCTTGTGCTTGTATACTTTTCAGTAGCATTGTGGGGTTCATTTCCAAGATGTAATATTGATAATAGGCCAGTAGAAATGCTAGAAACAGATTTTCTGGACTCATAAATATAGGCGTAGATGAAAATTTCATGTCTCTACCTTTCTTAGTTGTATAGTTATCGAGCAAAATGTTTCATGGTGGCCATTTTGTATGCCAGCTTTATCACAATGGTAAATATAGTAGTAGGAGCTCTGGTGATATCTTCAATTAACTCTTCTACCGTGGAAGACATTATCTGAATAATGATTGATGTATTTATTTCAACAGTGTCAGAAATCGAAACAACTAGCGGCCATATTGAAATTTTGAGTGGACACCCAGATTTTTCAAAAGAGGTGGTTAAAATGAGCACTTGTACCATATTTCATGCTTGTATCACAAACTGAAGTATTTTTCTACTTATCTGCTGCACTAGCAGCATCCCTTCGGACCATAGCTGCAACCCTTTTCATTCCTTTTACTGTACCTCTGTTCATATTCTCTTTCTTCCATTTTACTTTCCACCCTCTCCTAACAATTGTTTCATAGTGCAACTGTGAGGTTTTCCTCCTGTTACACCTTTTGAAGCCTTTTGACCATCAATTTCCCTTTCAGCGTTGAATGACCTCACAGGTCCCGGCCTTGGGCCGAAATTCTATATTCCATTTTATTCCATAATCCTATAGGTTCCATGCAGTCTTGCTTCATTCAGATCTGCCTTTCTTCTATCCTCTGCATTTAACAATTCTTTAAAATGCACACTTCATTGACACAAGACTATACTGTTTTTTAACACTAGCCACCCTTTTGAATATTATTCTAGGATCTATCTGCTTTTCAGTCTTTCTCTCCGCATTTACTGTCCTCGAACAGCCTTGTCTCTTGCTAAAATAAATCATTAGATTCACTGCTGCATTTCCATTACGCACTTTTTCGCCCTTTCCCACTCCTTTCTTGACTGCCGTAACCAGTCTCTTAAGTGTCTGTATATTTTTATCTCCTCTACCTAGCAACTGCTCCTTGGAAAAATTTTTTTTCTTCATTAAACATCTAATTTCATCAACTGTGACCTCAGATATGGGGTGGATTCAAAGAAAAAGTACAACTGTCACTGCCACATTCCTCCTAGAGCTGCTGAACCATATAATTTCACAGAAGTCTCACCAGGGGTGCATCAACCCACTCTGCTCAACCATTACGTGCCTTTGCTACCCCAACACTATCTAGTTTCTCCCCTTGCATTTTGTTCCCAAGTCTTCCAAATTAATTCCCTTCTCACCTTCCTCTCCCTGTGACCAACCAAGAGATCTGCATTTTTAGGTGGTTGTGACCAAACCACCTAAAAATGCCGATATCTTTTTAACACATTTCGGCCTTTTTACCATAGCACATCTTCATTTGTACGAGTGCCAGCCCTCCTCAACACATACAGACAATTTTTCTAAACAGAATCCATTTTTGTTTTGTATTATCAGTTGCAGGAAGAAAACTGAACTCAAAAATCCCTTCATACATGGATATATGTCCTTGATAAAAGAAAAACTTCATCCCTGACAAAGGTTTAACAGAATTCTCCAATTTCCTTTCATCTCACATTCATCATCTCTGCTCTTCTCTTCTCCAGCCATTCTCAATATCATTTACTACGCCAATCACTCCTGATTCGATTCACAACCCTTTCTCTTATCCCATATAAATTTTCTGTAAAAGAAAACTATTGTGACGGCTTTGTCTGTCCGTCCGCACATTTTCTGTCCGCCCTCACATCTTAAAAACTACTGAGGCTAGAGGGCTGCAAATTGGTATGTTGATCATCCACCCTCCAACCATCAAACGTACCAAACTGCAGCCCTCAGTAGTTTTTGTTTTATTTAAGGTTGAAGTTAGCCATAATCGTGCGTCTGGCAACGCTATAGGCCATGCCACCACAGGGCCGTGGCTGAAAGCTTCATGGGCACGGCTCATACAGCATTATACACTGCACAGAAAGCTCGATTGCGCCGAAGAAACCTCTGTTTTGTGACTACCCTTTCTCATCAAGGCATCCATAACGTCTTGAACAGCAGTAGGTATTGTAGTCATATTTGGACATGACTGCTGCCTAAGAAGCCACAGTGGCTTGGGATGCTTTGCAGAGGTGATAGACATGATTCAAGATCCTCTTCCTGGGAAGTCACTGGAAAATTATATTGTTTTCGTAGGATGTTATTTGCACTTCTTGTGGTGCAAACATTTCAAGATGATAAAGGATATGAGTATAAAAATTTTTCCATTTACCTTCAAGATTGTTGCAAATAGAAAATTAACAAAAAAAAATTATATTTATTGTTTATATTCTGAACTGGACTGAAAAGAATAGGTGCTGTAACTGTAATGATTAAAATCTGTGTGCTATGACACCCAGAATTTCACTTTTTTTGCAACTTTCATCGTCTTTTTCGGTGATATACGGTTTTCTCTGGATTTCACTGTTTTCACACTGAATCTCTCTGCTAGCTACTTAAATCTTGCCTTTATAAATATATTTTGAAATGTCAGCTCTCCCGCACCATACCAGCTTCGAACGTTTGACAAATATTTGGACAAGTTCCATCCTGTAAGATTCCACGACCTGGAACCAAGTTTATGTTGCCTACCTGCCTTGATCGACCGCGGATGTGCATGTCTGGCGTGAGTCACTGAATCAGTATGACTAGATATCAGAATGTTGAAAGAACTGAAGGCTTCGTAGCGATATTTTATTACATGTGACAGTAAGGGAGCCGTAGTGTTGAAGTGTTTACATACATTATACATATATTTTTCCTGTTGGTGGGCTTCTTATTTTTATTTTGGCATATAATAAGTATGTATGTATATCTGTATGCGTGCATGTATGCTTTATGTAAAAGGGCTACAGATGGGGTCGCCCTCCGATCTGAGCTGTTCATTAATGTCAGGTTGAGAATAGTTCCATTCCCTTCTCCACTCTGAATGTGACCCACTATAATAGACTAATTACTAGGTACATAATTGCCAGATGAGGTCAACAGAGGCACACTAGATTTACTAAGGAATGCGCCCATTTGTCCCTCCTCTTTTCGTTCGAGAATCGAACACGGGTCTTCAGTTGTGAGTAATACACGCTGCCACCCGAGGCACGAAAGAGAGAGAGAGAGAGAGAGAGAGAGAGAGAGAGAGAGAGAGAGAGAGAGAGAGAGAGAGAGAGAGAGAGAGAGAGAAAACGAGGTCAGTGGAAGAATTTCTAACGGAAGATTAAGATTTCCTTATTCTAGATGAAGTGAATTTGGCCCATAAATAAACAGCATCCAACTGAATTTCACCAACAAATCAAATTTTATTTTCGAGTTGGAAAAACGCACACAGCAAAAGGCCTGTTGTCTAAACTATGAATGTATATTAATTTTCATGGGGGAAATCATTAACTGCCGAAACATAATTTTCACTAAATGAAGGCCGCAATTGTTGATATAGCGGAGTAATTATTTGTTTGTTGTGGGATATATTGGGATGACATAATTGCTGCAAGGTTGAGTTTGGATATAAATTACTCATATGAGGATTGATATGGCCTAGTAGACTCTGAATCACTGCCGAATTAACCAAGGGAATTGGGAACTACGATCTGAAAGTAGGATTACGGAATTGAAATGGGAATCACCTGGGGATACTAAATAGAATTTACGGACTAAATTGAAAATATCTTGACTAATAATAATACTAATGAAGCTGATAAAAACAGAATTGAACAATATAGCAAAAGGCGCTTGATGATAAAGGAAATAAGACGATTATGGCGACGGACTTTTGATGATGGTGGGAATTATGTAGTGTAAAGAGCCTTATCAAAGTGGAAGTACCACGATGATGATGAAAAGCGTTCGACGATTGTGAAGTGCTGTTCTATTAGCGATGATAGGAATGACGTGGTAATGGAGCGAGACGCTGAATCAAAAGACTTTCTCTAAGATTTTTCCTATGGTAAATAAACCCGACATTATTTCAGACAATAGTTTTTACACTGTTGATATTGAACATGTATAGCGATTATATACATTACGGATATATATATATATATATATATATATATATATATATATATATATATATATATATATATATATATATATATATATATATATATATATATATATATATATATATATATTTTTTTTTTTTTTTTTTTAAGAAAGGTTTACGGTTTTTAATTTTTATGACGAAACTGAATAAATTATTTCCTAGATGAAATTCAGGTATGGCAAGTATCGGTTCGTTTTTCAAAATATTTTGACAAGAAACATTGATAACATCAAGGCATTTAACTTTCAGAACTAAATCATTCTTTTCGTTTTGTTTTGTATCGGCTATTTCACTAAAAACTGAAAAATTATAAAACTCAGAACAGGACCTACAATAAAGTTTTCCCGTAATCGTAAGGGTTGACTCAAATGAGCAATGGGGCCTCTGATGAAAACGCAATTTAGATAGAGGAAATTGCATGCTCACTCATTGGGCGAAATAGCGTTTATTTTATCGTTGTTAGCCATTTTCAGTGAGGCTCAGTATAGGACCACATGCCTAGATTTCCGGAGAATGCCAGTGTACGCCACCCGCCATAAAGCCAAATGTGCAGGATAAATTTCTGTGAAAAAATTCGACGTCTCTTGTATTCTCAAAATGAAACTTTTTACAGTCTAGCCAAATGGCAGATTATTTTCTAGCAATAATCGTTCAGGAAGGATGGCTTAGGGAAGAGAAACGACTTCATATTTTGTCTTTGAAAATGAAAGTAAATAGAATTAGGCAAGGGCCGGTGGGGTGGGTGACTGGGACCCTTTGCAGCTTAGACCTGATGGGATAAAGAGGAACTTTCGAGCACAGGGAAGGAAGGAAGGAAAGCGTAAGTCTTTCCCTTAGGAAGTGACGACCCGCATCTTGAAAGAAAAAATATTAACTTTCGTATAAAACACCATGTAGAAAATTGATGTTTTATTTTCAGTGTTATATCCAGATGACGGACATACCCTAAAAACTTCATTATTGATTTATTCTTGATGAGTGTCAGATCATATCAATAAATGATGGTTGCCTGGTATTGATTTTGCTGCGAGAAACTGGAACAGCTCTGCGCACAAACGGCCCGAGGGGTTTTTACTTTTTTTCTCCTTATTTATTTATTTTTATAAATGGGAAATACTGTGCTACCACCTTCGTATTGACTAGACTGGGATCCGCATGTTACTTCATTGTAGTTTTAAAGATCACTTTTTGGAACCACCACTTTGGTTGAAAGACTTTCCAACCCTGTTGCTCATTCCGAATGCCAGACTTCGTCGTCCCTGCTCTCAGATTTGCCGTTGTTCTCTTCCTAGGACATCGAACAATTTACCATTATACCTCAGTGTACCCGCTATGAGTAAGTATACAATCTTTATTTATTGCAAGAAAAATACGTATTTATCACTGTTGTCGTGGAATCAGAACTTCTTGTTTTTTTATATAAAAATACTGCAAATAATATTTGATTCTTTAATGGTGTACGCGAAGTGGTCAACTCCCTCCCACCTGTTTTGTTAACTCCCCACTCAATTTTGTTAACTCCCCCTCCTCAGTTTTGTTAACTCTCCCCCTCAGTTTTGTTAACTCCCTACCCCCTCAGTTTTGTTAAACCCCCTCAGTTTTGTTAACTCCCTACCCCACCCCCTCAGTTTTGTTGGCTTCTTCCAGCGGATCTTTTCACTTATTTCATAAGAACGTTTCATTATTCCTTTCCCATCCCCTCGGCCGTTCCGAAGTTGAGTATATCTTAGTTTAACCAGACCACTGAGTTGATTAACAGCTCTCCTAGAGAGGGCTGGCCGGAAGGATTAGATTTATTTTACGTGGCTAAGAACCAAGTGGTTACCTAGCAACGGGGTCTACAGCTTATTGTGGAATCCGAGCCACATTATGATGAGAAATGAATTTCTATCACCAGAAATAAATTCCTCTAATTCTTCATTGGCCGGTCGGAGAGTCGAACGCTGGGCCAACAGCATACTAGCCGAGAGCTCTACCCACCCCGCCAATGAGGAACTTCGGCCGTTGCGAACTTGGATTATTATTTGTTTACGTCTTTAATAAAAAAAAAATATTGGGTAGATTGACCAATAAGAATGAACGAGGAGACCTTTTAATTATAACGAAGACATAATGTCCTATATTTTAAAAAAGAGAAGTAACAGTATGGTAATGAAAGTAAATAATAGTTTGTTTACTTGACATCAGTTTTTTAATAAATGTTTGAGCTCATACACAAACACGCGCGCACTCAGGCGCACACACACACGTATATGTACACACATATATGTATGTATATATATGCATATATATATATATATATATATATATATATATATATATATATATATATATATATATATATATATATATATATATGTTTGTATGTATGTAGGCAATGTATATATATATATATATATATATATATATATATATATATATATATATATATATATATATATATATATATATATATATATATATATACATACATACATACATACATATGTGTGTTTGCGCGCCTGAGTGCGCACTTGTGTTTGTTTATATATGTGTATATATATATATATATATATATATATATATATATATATATATATATATATATATATATATATACACATATACATATATATACACGTGTTCAGCACTGTCAAGCGAGAAAATACGTATACTCGTATGTGGACTCATATAATCTTATAGGTTCTTTACAATCAAGTTGAGTATCAGGTGAATAGAGAGTTTAGCTAGAAAATATCTTTTGATAATAAATTAAGCAGCTTACGAACAGGTGGCTTTTAGTATGGGGTCTTTACTTATTTTCAATATACTGGAAGACTTTGTATTCAGCTAGAGAGGATTAGAACCCATTCCGCAGTTTTTCCCCAGAACCTCGAAAGAGTCAAGTGGATTTTTTTTTTTTTACAGAACTAATAGCGATAATAAAATGGAGGATTTTTTCGTCCCAGTATTTATTATTTTTATAATAGCGATATGTCAGGTTTCAACTTCCGTATTATTATGGTTACGTTGTTGTTGCTGGTTTTTCATTGACAATTGAGGTATCGTTTACAAGGTCCCATTCCCTCTCTCTTTTTCTCTGTCTCCCGCGCTGCCTGTACATGTGTGTGTGTATATGCGAGAGAGAGAGAGAGAGAGAGAGAGAGAGAGAGAGAGAGAGAGAGAGAGAGAGAGAGAGAGAGAGAAGGACTAATAGTTCGATAGTATCATGAAGACAAGGCGATTGAGTGAGGTTGCAATACAGTAATGTGTAATTAGATTTTCAGAAAAAAAGATTGAGTAACTGTGTATTTTTTTTTTTTTTTAACTCCCTGAAGCCCTCCACTCTCTCTCTCTCTCTCTCTCTCTCTCTCTCTCTCTCTCTCTCTCTCTCTCTCTCTCTCTCTCTCATATACACACACACACACAGAGAGCGAGAGAAAGAGAGAATATAGGGGATGGGATATATATAAATATATATATATATATATATATATATATATATATATATATATATATATATATATATATATATATATATATATATATATATATATATATATATATATATATACAAGGTTGTCTGTGATGGAACTAACTTTCATGCAAAACTATGATGAAAGGGTCGAGCAAAGTCTTCATTTGTTCCCGTATGTTTTCCTCTCTTTGATATCTGTATTTTGACCTTCAGTTTCAGTTTCTCCGTCCTTACGGGGACATAATATGATCAAGTGGAATTAGGATGAATGTCTAAAGCTCTAATCTATCAGTTTCCTACGGACATGACATGCTATTAGGTATTAGAACATCCTTCAGAAAAAATGGTGGCCTCTCCGTAAAAGACATCACTCGCTCTACCATTCATTTTCCACAGCCTCTCAGCCATCACAAACACATCCTCGTGCCAGGTCTTTTTACATAATTATTATATTCATTACGGCTGTGTATGTCTCTCACTTTTTTTGGTATGTAATGATCCTTTCGTTTTTCCTTCTCTAAACAGATTCAGCAGCATACCATCAATCTCTTCTAGATCATATCCGAAATTCATTCAAACCCTTAGTGCCTAACATCCTTTTCTTCTTCTTCTTCTTGCAACTGTATAATGCAGGGTAAGGATTTGCAAACATTCCCTGTCGTTCGATGCCATACACCTTGTAGATTGTAAGTATTCTTTCATACAAAAGTTAAGTATACCTTAGTTTAACCAGACCACTGAGCTGATTAACAGCTCTCCTAGGGCTGGCCCGAAGGATTAGATTTATTTTACGTGGCTAAGAACCAACTGGTTACTTAGCAACGGGACCTACAGCTTATTGTGGAATCCGAACCACATTATAGCGAGAAATGAATTTCTATCACCAGAAATAAATTCCTCTAATTCTTCATTAGCCGGCCGGAGACTCGAACTCGGGCCTAGCGAGTGCTAGCCCTCAACTCTACCGACTCGCCCAACGAGGAACCATTCATTCATACAATTCTCGGTACTCTTGAGTATTCGAAGCGATTGCCGTTGGCCATAATTGAATTGCCTTTACTGCTGTAAAGGGCCATTTCTCCTCCTGAGAGGTACAGATTCATTTATTATTTGTTCTTCCGTGGAACACGGTGCATTATCGTTCGAAGGTATTGATACACTGTAAGGCATTTCTTTTTCATTAAGCCCTTGCCTTACAGGGGTATTATAGTAAAAATACTATCACCCAGGAATAAGATAAGAAGCCCAGAAATCCCGATTCAGGCAAGAGATATAGGGACTTAGTGTTTCTGTCCTTTTTGAAATGTGAAAATATAAAAGTAAAACAGCCAAGGTGCTGCATCTATCAAGATTTGGGTTTGTGGGACAGACTCAAATGCTGATAATCTCTTACCTGAAATATTTCACCCTCTTGAATTTAAGATTAAATCACAGATAACTTCAGGGTGGAACTACCTTTAGCAAGATAAGTTTTTGAAGTATAATACACATTTTGTTTTGAAGGATGAGATAAATAAAAGGGAGAGGGGTTGAGAGAAGATGCTTGTGTGGTAATGACTCTTGTATTGAAAACCTGCATCTAATGTAGACATTCCAAATGCCGTTGTCCACAGTGAATTAGTTTTTATGACAGCCGACTTGTTAGTCAGTATGGTGACACTTCTATGTGGAAACTACTGAAGATTTTAATTTTAGTCTTGTTGTGGGCAGGGCTGAAAGAAAAGTTTGCTCTTATGGCTGGCATCAAAACTGATTATCCGATATTACAGTTTTTTACACTTGGTTACTTTTCTCATATTTTTGTGTCGTTGGTGCATGTGTTTTAGGCATTTTGGATAAAATTATATAACTGGTTTAGGAATTATTCTTGAGCATGCCACTGCACAAAATATAATCTAACCTTTGATAAATATAGAACAACATCATATCAACACAAATAAGCAATTATCTAAAACTAGGACAAATCTGATTTTTTTCTTTATACAAATCAAAATGTGCCTCGACTTGACTTTATTCAACGTTAGCATTATGATTTTTAGAGTCCCTCCTTTCGGCCCTCGTTTGATGTATCGAGCGGACCCGTTTGTTTGTCATTTACAAGATTTTTTTTTTTTTTTTTTGCATCTGAATAACTTTTTCTGCCATGTTATAGCTGTTTTCGAACAGATAAGTCTGGTGGTGTTATCAGTCTCTGAAGAGGACTGGGGATTCCGAAAAACTACGTTTCAGTGTTCCTAAAACATTCGCTCTTTTAAAAGCAAATCGAGTCAATGCTTATTCTTTTGTCCTTGCGTCTTTTCTTCCTTACTGTCTTTTCGCCTTCGTAACTTCCCTTTCCGTCTGATCTTGATGCCAAGGTTTTATTTTCTATGCTGGTTTTTGTTGTCCTCCATAAAAACAAAGAAAAAAAGGTTTTATCGACAACTAATCGAAGTTTTCATCGAAGTGTGTCGGTTGAAATTTCCAAGCGACACAGTACAATTTCTGATAAATGAAAGAAACATCGTGATCACCTTTCTTTGAGCTGTGATTGATTTCCATGAAGAGTATTATGTTCCTATATAGTCTTCCCAACCGGCACGTAGAACATCAGTTCTATTATTCATGTCTACATTCATTTACCTTTCTTCTCTTCGAAGTAATTGTACTTCATAATGTGTGAATATTGATACAATAATTTTCCACGATGTTTTACATTGTAGCGTGAATCTTTTATGTCTTCTTTCGAGAAACATATATAATGTAGGATACAGCATTAGTATATATTTACATTTTTTCTTACAGTATAATATATATATATATATATATGAAAATATATAAATTATATATATATATATACGTTATATATATATATATATAGAATTTATATATAGAGATAAAAGATAGTGTAGATATCTCGGAGAGAACTGTTTTTCAGAAGAGAGATTTAGAGAGTGATGAGAGAGAGAGAGAGAGAGAAATAATCAACACACAATCACGTGTGGAACAGAAATAAATTTCTGGCTCACATCAGGATCGAGACCCAGGTCTTTCAATTGAAAAAGGCAACGGGCGATGCCCATTGCTAAAAGGCCATCGCGCACAAGTCATGAAATGAAAAAGAAGTTGGAACCTGAGGTCCACTGTACCTCAAGGAATTACCTGGGCAAGTTTTTTCGTTGGGCATTTGAAATTTAATTCTTGCTTGCATATCGCGTTTCCGATTATGCAAGCATTCCGTTCATTGTGGTGTTGTTATTTATGTTTATATATATATATATATATATATATATATATATATATATATATAAATATATATATTATATATATTCCTTCGTGCCAGTATTTCCTTTATTTATGTATTCATCACGTTCCATATGTTCGTGATTCAGTTATATACATGTTGCACACATAAAACTGTATATATATATATATATATATATATATATATATATATATATATATATATATATATATATTAAATTTATCACATATACAATTGTTCTGTGCATTAGTAGAATTACTAAAAGGACCTCATTCAAACTGGATGGTACCTAACTCCGTTAGATACCATCCAGTTTGAATGAGTGTCATATATATATATATTTATAGTATATATATATATATATATATATATATATATATATATATATATATATATATATATATATATATATATATATATATATATATATATATATATATTTATTATATATATAATAATATGTATATATATACATATATATTATTTATATATATAATATATATATATATATATATATATATATATATATATATATATATATATATATGTTTGTGTGTGTGTGTGTGTATATATGTAGCAATGATTGTTCACAACTGATGTTGAATTAACAAGTGGGGAGGAAAACCATCCCAAAAACCTTGGAGAGGAATGTTAGCTAGTTCCTGATGCATTTCCTCATTAAGTAAGGATGGTGTCAGACTTTTTTTAAGCATGGGATCATGTGACCTGACACGGTATGTATGTCTGCCGGAAGTATCCAGGTTCCGGTGAGAATGTGTGTTTGTGCATGTCTTTTGGGGTGGGGTCCCGAGAAGTGATGGGATGAAATGGGGTGAAGAGATTCATTGCAAGACCAACCTTGAACTTTGCCACAGGTCTCAGAAGTCCAAGACCTGTGTGTGTGTGTGTAGTGCTCAATAACTGAATTGATTAGTACACTGAGTTTCAGAGGTAAGAAGCCCATCTATTTACCAAACTGTAGATTGTTTTCTCCATTTATGTAATATGTATTTTGTTTTTGAGCAGTGTGAGAACAATTCCCATTGTTTTGCATTTTTAATATTTTGGGAAACTAAAAGCAGATTTTGCTTGTCTTCTTCAGATGTTTCACTGAGTAAGAGGTCGAGAATGTACTCAGTGGGCGTGGACTAGACTTTGTCCTATTTGTTGACCTGTGCAAGTTATACTATATAACATTTATTGTGGTCTAGAATAATTATGACCTTTTTCACTTTGTTTGGTGACCAGGGTGTTAGTCACTAGTATTAGCTGGTCTAGAATCATTAATCTGAATGTTTGTGAATCAGAATTTCCTCTAGTGATGATTTCCATTTACAGGGGGGTGGAATTCACTCCTTTTCATGATTGTAGCTTTTGATGAATTTCTTTTGTTAAATTTGCAAATGAAGTCTAGTTTTGTATATCAGTGTTTAATTCCAGTAGGCCTTTGTTTAAGAATAGGTTCAGTGAGAGGAGTTGACGAGGGAGAAGGAATTTGCTGACCCGTGGATTTGCCACCACTTTCATAGAATCTTAGGAAAATAAGATGATTGGCTCTGTTCTTAAAACAGATACAGCAATAGAATATGACCCTATTTGACCTGGGGATAGGGTCATTAACAGTGGTGGCACGGTGTTAGACATGAGTAGATAAATAGATAGGGTTAGGTTGCTTCCGAAGAGGCATATCTTATTAATACTGGTATTGGCATCTCAGAATAGGACTTTGATGGTTCAGCAGTTCAGGCTAGTGAGATGTTGTGGGACACACTAGAGTCAGTTATTCTCGAGCGCGAGTCTCTGCGTGTGTTTAATTAATGATGTGCCACAGGGCGCAAGGTTTTAATGTTTGAATAGGGATTTATGGGCGTTAGTTCATATTGGGGAATGTCTAGGCATATATAATGTGCGCAGTGTGTTTAGTTGCGGTATCTTGACCACTTGTGTGGGGTAAAACATGCAAAAATGAACAAGTGGCGTACATAAGTGTTATAATATTTTTTTTATTGTTAATTTTAGTGTCGGATTGGATTGCTTTTTATTGCACTGCAACTAATATTCGGGCGGTGGCTGTAGTGACGTCATCCCCTGAGTGACATGTCAGTGACGTCATTAGTGTGGGCGGAACTTCTCACATTCTGAGCCATCCTATAGGCAGTGCACTTGAATTTTGGGTGTGCCTTACATTTTTTTTATATATAGCAATCGGCAGTTTGCATTGGCGTTTAGGGTTTAATAAAGGGAGTATTTTATTATTGTTTTATCTCTGTGGACTTTGATAATTGGGTAGTTATTTATTTGACATTTCTTACGCAAGTGTGTATACATTTCTTAGTTTTTTGTTTAAACTGTTTTTTTTTATTTTTATAATTACACACGTATGTGTTTTATTGTGGGTTCATACGTGCATGTATGCAAAGAGGGAAGCTGATGCTGTAAGCTTACTCGACAATCTTTTGCCTTGACAACTGAAGGGGGCTTGTCTCTTCGGAGTTTTGCGCTCAGTATTTTTTTGTGTGTGCTTCAGCAGATCTTGGATGGGGAGTTAGATAGGGGGAGGGATACGAATTCTCTCTCTCTCTCTCTCTCTCTCTCTCTCTCTCTCTCTCTCTCTCTCTCTCTCTCTCATCTGTCTCGAGTCCCATTTTCTTTACGTGAGGGTAGACTCCCATTCTCTTTACTTGGGGGAGACTGGGTGTTTTTTTTATTTGCCTTTGAAGACGTGAAGTTGATCGTGACCTACTTTGCAGTCAGCTGTGCGCTCAGTCCGCCCGTTTTTTTCCTCATGGGACTTTGGATGTAATTGTGGGTTTAATTAATTTGGAATTTGATTTTGGGTTTAATTAATTTGCAATTTAATTTTGGTTGTAATTAATTTGGAATTTAATTGAGGGTTTAATTGATTTTGGATTTAATTGTGGGTTTAATTAATAATTAAATTTGGATTTAATTGCGGGCTGGATTAGTACTTTCTTTTGAGTTTTGGGGATTAATTGTTAGAGTAAAGGGAGTTAACATACTGGGTTTGTTACTGTGGGGGAATTCTTTCAGGGAAAATTGTTTTTTTTTATGTGTTTTTATCTTTAAGGGGTGTCCTTTCGCGGGACTTGGGAAATTTTGCATTTGTGATCAGCCAAGAATAAGTTAACAGATTTATGTACGAAGAAGAAAGCTGCAAAAATGAGGAAGGAAGTAGTGATCAGAGATTCCTTAGGTCAGCCTATGGTTGTGTATGGTGCAGAGATTCAGTCCGTAGTTTGAAGGGTTTTGTTGAAATTCGGAATAGCCAAAGATGGATGGTTGGCTTGAGTTCTCGGACCCCACGGGTTCTTTGCTTTAATTGTAAAATGCAGGGACATTAAGAGATTTTGCAGTGTTAAATATTGTGGCAGTTGTAAGAGTTATAGTCATCCTTGGCGGTCCTGTCCGTCTTGGAGACAGTATAATGGTAGGCCTGCATTTCAGAATTTTAGTAGCTCAGGTAAGCAAGGTCCTCATGCAGATTTTTTGGAAGGATCTTGTGAATGGTGGGCATTGTCTAAAGAACGATCGGTTGTAAGGGAAAACTGGATGGGTGTTTCTTGGGATAGAGGACTTCTGGGGGCACCCTCAGGGTCAAAGCCAGTAGTAAAAGGGTCTGTGCATGTGATAAATGTAAGGTTTTTATAGATACAGGCGCCTCTATTAATTTGATGAATTTAAGACCTGGCATAGTAATGAGTGGTTATGGTCAGTAGTAGACAAAGAGACCTTTGCCGTAGTGTCTAGCTTAGTACATTTTAAGATACTCCTTCTGGGCAATCAAGTAGAGGTTTTGACGTATCAAAAGCCATTGTTGGATCTTTTTAATAAGCCGGATCTTTCTCCAAAAAAGAGCTAGGTGGTATCTGACAATCAGGGATTTTGATGCCAAGCCTAGGTATATAGAGGGTAGGCATAATGTTGTAGCAGATGCCCTTAGTAGAAGTTTTTCTGATGCAGATGGTACACATGTATGATATGTATCTGGAGATTGCATAGATTGGGATATTAGTTTAGTAGAATCTAAGCAGGATGAGGATGAGATTTTGGCAGATGCAAAAGCGTTTCTTAGAAGGGAATTAGTTAGGAAGGGTTATAAGCTGCAGGGCTTGAATTAGAGGGTAATTTGTAAGTTAGGAAAATTAGATACAGACTGAGGAATAGTGAGGATAAGGGTGATACGACGCAAATAGTTGTTCCTAGGAGTTTAGTACCTGCGGTGCTGGATATTGTTCTCTGTAGGATTGACAAAACGTATCAGAATATACGGGGACAATTCTTTTGGAAGAATATGCTCACGTCAGTGGAAGACTTTGTGAGAAGTTGTTCAGTCTGTAATGCGTGTAAGCCGTGGGTCGTTTCTTGTAAACTGGGTTCATTCTCGATTCCTAGCAGACCCTGGTCCCGTATTCATATGGACCTTTTGAGCAATTTCTGTGAATCTAGTTATGGCCATAGGCATCTGTTGGTGGTTGTTGACGAACTAACTAGGCTTGTAGAGATTTTTCCGGTGAAGCATAAAACAGTGGAAGAGGAGGCAGTCGCGTTCTTTAATGGGTATATTTGGGGTTCCTGGCGTTCTGATTACAGATAATGGGAGTGAATTTGTGAACAAGACGTTAGAGTGTCTTGCAGATGGTAATGGGCATTCGGAAGGTCACTATTATTCCCTATAGACCAGAAGCTAATGGGCTGTGTGAATGGGCAAATAGGAAAGTCATTGAAGCTCTTCAAATGACCGTAGGGGGAACGATGTAAATTGGGATCGATATATTCCACAAGTGCAGTATAGCATTAATACAATGGTTAGTGATACCATTGGAATGACTCCCAGTGAGGCGCTGTTTGGTTACCCAGCACGGGGTGCGTGCGATTTATTGCCTATTCCATCGGGTGATGAAACGATCAAAGCGCTCGTTTCCACAGCAAAAGAGAGATATGCGCGTCTTGCCAGGAATCTTGAAATGAAAACGCGACATGGTGGTTAGGAGTCAGCAAAAGCGGGATAGAGTTAAAGTTGCTGTGGGAGATGGGGTATTTGTGAAAATAAATGTCAGGAATCAGTTGAATTATAAGATAAGTCCTAAATTTGAAGGTACTTTTCGCGTTGTAGAAGTAAAGAAGGAGAATAGATTTGTTGTTCTAGATGAGTACACGGGTGTGTCTCGGTTGACACACATATAAAAAAATTAAAGACAGGTTAATGGGAATCTTATGGGTTAATTCCTGGGTTGTAGTATGGTTATTATCATTTTTTTCTCTTTCTCGTTCTTTTCTCTCTCTCTCTCTTTCTTTTTTTAATGGGTTTTATATGGGCGTGACTTGTAGTTGTTTTTAACTGGGGAGGATGTTGGTCCGTGGTGTTATACAAATCTTTAATTGTCCGAGTTCAGTTTTTTTTTTTTTTTTTTTTTTTTTTTGCTCGTATGTGTTGCAATACTTAGTGGAAATTAAGTACAAAATATCATATGGTTTTATAGATATATGAATTTCTTTTTTTGTTTGTTTTTTTCTTTTCCGTTTCGAGATCGAGTGTCTTAGAGATTCTTTCTTTTATTTTTTATGCTGAAGTCTCGTATTCACATGACTTTGGGAGTCGTGGCTTGGGTTAATTTCGTAGTGAGGTTAGGTCCGTGTGTTATTATGCAAGAATATTATGATGTGTAGTAGTCGTCTGTTGCAATATCTTTGAGCATAGAGTTTCAGAATAAAGTTCTGTTGCTTAGAATTTTTTTTGGGGGGGCGGGGGGTGTTAATTTGTATACCAGACGGAATCTGTCTGATCTGCTATGGGTTTGGGTAAATCAATAGGGTTCAGGGTAGGATTAGGAAGACTTTAATATGACTTCCAAATTTATATTTTTTCAGTTCTCTGATTTACCCAAACCCGTAACAGATCAGACAGATTCTGTCCGATATACAGATTACCCCCAAAAAAAAAAAAAAAAATTCTAAGCAACAGAACTTTATTCTGAAACTCTATACTCAAAGATTTTGCAAAAAAAAAAAAAAACATATATCTATAAAAGATATTGCATCAGGCAACTACTACACATCATAATATTCTTACATAATAAAACATGGACCTAATCTCACTACGAAATTAGCCCATGCCACGACTCCCAAAGAAGGAGTAAGGGGGCTGTGCCATTGGTTACTGTAATTGTTATGATCATAGGAGCGATTGCTAGTATGTCAATTGCTATTTTGCTGAGAATTGAGCAGGTATCGACAGTAGTATATTTACACTTGCCAACGCTGACTGGTTAGATGCGAGAAGATGTTAGTACATAACCATACTCCCTCTGATTGTGACTTTCGACCATTGCAACATGAGCCCAAGGTGGCCTCTACGAAGACTCTCAACGCAGTGTTTTGACAGAGTTGCAAAGTCTCCATCCGATGCCACAATTTGCCAGATATGTTTCTTCTATGGGAATCAAGGCTGGTGGATGTGGCGTGTAGACTGGTCATTCCGAGTTCTGGGCAAGAGCGTCTACAACTCCAGTACTCGTATCGACGGGAACCATCAAGTGGTTTCGGTGCCGCCTTTAAGGGAGGTGATCACTACAATCCCACCTCTACCTCCAATGCTGGAAGCCGAACTTTTCCCCATCCCGAATCAATACCTCCTCATCGCTATTTTAGCGGTGATCAGGGCCGTTGTCGTCATGCTCGACGTAAAGTGGAGTGTGCTTTCTGCATGAACAAAGTGTGTGAATAAGCCCTCACCTGAAAGTTAGCTTGCCGAGGGTGTGGCTGTCCGTTTGGTGCACGAAACTGGAAATTAGACATTACTATATCCCTAGTACTGGGGGCAGCACTTCTTTGGGTGGCAGGGCATCTGAAGCAATGATTGTTCACAACGTATGTTGAATTAACAAGTGGGGAGGAGAACCATCCCAAAAGCCTTGGAGAGGAATGTTCTGTACATAGATCTTACGGGCTGCTCTACGAGCAAGAGCCCGTGCTGACATAAAGCCAGCTCAATCAATAACAACATGTACATAGATCAGTAATAAACTAGACAACAACCACTCGGCATGTTGTCAGTACCTTCCTTACAACATATGTATATATATATATATATATATATATATATATATATATATATATATATATATATATATATCTGTGTGTATATTTGTGTGCGTGTGCTTGTATGTCACTTAGGGGCGTGTGAAGACATAATTCGCTAAGTACCTTGACAGTTTGTTGAAATACACGAAAGCGCATGTTACTTCTTTCTTTTATTTCTCCTGTAAGTGTATTTAGGAATACCATTTCCCAGGAAGCGTCTTGTAAGATTTTGTCCCGGTAATAAGAGACAAAAAATGGGCAAAGTGAACAGGGGAAACGGGATGTTAAGAGAAGCGTTCAAGTAGCGAGAAACAGAAACTGATAGTGTGCACTCCATCGTCGAGAAAAATTAGGAAACAAAATACGACGATCTCTTCCATTTGAAACTGCCATAAGAGCTTCCTCTCATTAAAGTTTTTATAGAAGGGAAGGAGGGAAAGCGAGAGACGGGAGCGACTTTTGTTTCATCAAGCTTGCTCTCACCTTCATGCCCACATGCAGAAGTATTCAAGGGAAAGATTTCCCTTACCGTATCACTGTAAACCGAATACGCAGAAAGTATAATTTTTTAGTTCATTCTCTGTGGATCCCTGTGCATGTACTGAAGTATAAGGAGTTTATTTGGGGAATTACTTGAGAGCCATAAGTTATATTCTGCTGTTTAATCACAATTATACGTAAAAGTTTAGTTTTTTCTCGGAAGTAAGTGAGCAGTTCTAATGTATTTATGAAAAATACCTGCGGAAGTATATTGTCTGTTGAGAGTTAAGGTTGGGATTCTAGTTTAATTTGTAATTTATATGACTTCAAAGTAAATTTAGTATTATTTAAGAAATTCTTTCTTATACTTAAAATGTCTGAGGAGTTTTTGTCTACTGAAATGTCTAATGAAATGCACGAGCATATGTAGATGTACTGAAGAAATTCCAATGCATATCCAGATTTACATGAAAAAGCTTGGTGCATA
This sequence comes from Macrobrachium rosenbergii, assembly GCF_040412425.1. Taxonomy (NCBI): domain Eukaryota; kingdom Metazoa; phylum Arthropoda; class Malacostraca; order Decapoda; family Palaemonidae; genus Macrobrachium; species Macrobrachium rosenbergii. Next base: position 18,731,617 of record NC_089743.1, on the reverse strand, counting down.
TTCAGGGTTATATAAGAATTTTTAGTTTGTATTCTGAATGAGGTGAGGCACTCTGGTGGATATTGAGAATTTCTCGTGAATGTTGAGAATGACTTGAGAAATTCCACCTATTTTTTTGTGTGGGTCTGATGACCAGAGGCTGATGAACATCCAACGGTGGAGGAAATCTTAAGGAAGAGGTAAGAAACAATGGCACCCAACAATGAACTACAAATTGTGAGCGCCTGGTGATTTTTTGTCTTACGTAAGCATGAATGCAGGATTGTTAGAAAGACGGTAGATATTTTTATGAGTAAATATTTCGTAAAAATGTAATAACTAGAAATAACTTCTCTGTTTATCTCTTGCATTAATGTTCGCCAGTTTGAGCGTTGACATTTCATTCGTGATGTGCTTTAGGAACTCCTGAACTATGACTAT
>NC_089743.1:18703697-18726197 GCF_040412425.1 Macrobrachium rosenbergii | reverse complement strand
AAAACTCCAATTTCCACAAATTGAAAGAAATACTTTATGTTCAGAAATCATTTCAAAAGCAAATATACGACTGTTTTCACGTTCATGCAGTCCTGTGTTTTTATCTAATATGCATGAAATGAACTGTGTGTCATTGAAGCAACTGAATGATTTAATATACCATTAATATTGAGTACCCCATCCTATTGTAAACATGGCAGAAAACAATTTTATTTCTTAACAAAGAGTAGTGCTGGCTGTTGACAGCTACTCCTCAGCATGAAACAAACTTCTTTCCATATATATATATATATATATATATATATATATATATATATATATATATATATATATATATATATATATATATATGTGTGTGTATGTATGTATGTATGTATGTATGTATGTATATATATATATATTTAAATTTCTGACTCACATCAGGATCGAACCCAGGTCTTTCAATTGAAAGACGAGACCACTGCCAACCAAGTCACATAAGTCATAAAAGAAGGAATAATTCGAATGAAATGCCGCCAGTTGGGTCACTGCTGAGTCGGGAAGTTGGGGAAAACACGTTGGTATGCAAGCAGTTAGCCTGTCCAGGTAATGCCTTAGGTACAGTGGTACTCGGGTTCCAACTCCTTTTATAACTTGTGTGTCCTGGTTGGCAGCAGTCTCTTCGTTCAATTGAAAATCATAGGTTCGATCCTGATATGAGTCAGAAATTTATTTCTGTTCCACACGTGATTGTGTGTTGATTATTTCTATCATATTCACTCAGAAATGATAATTCGAATGAAATGCTGTCAATTGGGTCACTGCTGAGTCGGGAATTTGGGGAAAACACAGTGGTATGCAATCGGTTAGCCTGCCCAGGTAAAGCTTAGGTACAGTGGTACTCAGGTTCCAACTTCTTTTATGACTTGTGTGGCTTGGTTGGCAGCAGTCTCATCTTTCAATAGAAAGACCTGGGTTCGATCCTGATGTGAGTCAGAAATTTATTTCTGTGGCACATGTGATTGTGTGTTGATTAATTCTATATGTATGGTATATATATATATATAATCAGAAAGCTACAAACGTCCTTTAATATCAATTCACTCTACCTCGGAGTAATATATTTTCATATATGTTACCGAAGGAATTTTAGTTGATAATAAGTCCACCGTCCCGTGGGATCGAACCAGCGACGGACGAGGAATCAGGACTACAGTGACACACTACCAGTCGGCCACCTCTTCTTGGCCGACTGGTTAGTGTGTCACTGTAGTCCTGATTCTCGTCCGTCGCTGGTTATATATTATCAACTAAAAATATATATATATGAAAATATATTACTTCCGATAGAGTGAATTGATATTAAAGGACGTTTGTAGCTTTCTGATTATATATGAATCACGGTGATGTGATAAATAGTCATATATATATATATATATATATATATATATATATATATATATATATATATATATATAAATATTGGGAAAGATCCTCCAGCATGGTTCGATTGAATAGGTCCTTGAATGTGGTGCACAACAGGAAGTCGAACCAGCGGGTACCAGACTGGGTCTTGTGACAGGCCCATTCAGTCCAGGACTAGCCTACTTCCTTGGCAAGACCTTGGAACCGCTGTCTCCATTTCTCCGGGGTTGTTTTGTAGGCCTTCATTACGACCCTACAAACTTCTACCATGTTGCCTCTCTGACTTTTCTCCAGTGAGTGGAGGGCTGCCTCAGCTTTTCCTTCCATGTGCTTGGCAAGCACTAAGGTCCTCTCTGTCTCGGCGGTGTCGTAGTACTCAAGGAGCGACTCTATTTCCTCCAACCATGCTTCTGGCTCTTCTTCAGTCCACTTGGGGACTAGAGAATTAATGCTTGAGATCAGAGCATTTGGTGCAGCAGGTGTAGGGTTGGAGGCTTGCTGGATAGCCATAGCTTCAGCACTTTCCTTCCTTGCCTTCTCCAGCTCGAGCTCCTTTTCTTTGAGGGCTAATTCATGCTGTCTTCTCCATTCTTCCCTTGCATCTTCTAGCCGCCTCTGTTCTTCATACCTCATCTGTTAGGCTTCATAATTCCGCCCTTCCAGTCTATCTTCCTTCTCTTTCTTGGCCAAGTCATCCAGGTGCCCCTTGACCCAACTGGTGAGTTCTGGTCCTGTGAGACCTGCCTCCTTTCCCAGACCCATGAAGGCTGTAATTGTCTGTTGCCATGGTTCTGGTAGGTAAGTGCGTCTGTTTGGGTTGACTGGACGTACTTGGGAAGTGAGGAAGTGTCCTTTAGATTTGGGTAGCACTTTAGTGGTGTGGCACCCTTTCAATAAGGTGGCTCTGTGGCTGAGTGCACCGTGGAAAGGTCACACTGTTGGTACTCTGTGTCTCTAGGTACAGGTGTAGCTTATGTAGTCACAAAAGGACTTTTTTTTTTTTTTCTCTTTGGTGGCACTATGGTGCCAGTGCGTTCCTAGGAACCAACGCTTGACTTGATTGCAACTAATTGTACTGAGGGGAAAATGCACTCTGCCCAAGCAGAGCGTAACTAATAAGTAGGAGAAAAACTGCATGTAAGAAGAAAGATATAGGTAAGCTATCCAGTTTGTGACAGTGTCTCGGATTAGTGGCACTGTGGAAAAGAAAAATCAATTTTTGATTGCTTTGGCCCTTGTGGGTGACTAGTTCTTAGCATCAGCTGTGCTACTTCCTTTTCCTGTGGAGGAAGAAGGGTTAATTTTTATGCTTAGGTCTGGATAAAAGACCCCACTTGTGACCAGCAGTTTTTTATAACTATGATTAATCTTAACTTGTCCTCGCCTATCTGTGGGACAGAGGTGTTTCTTTTTATTTGTTTTATTTTAATTAATTATTCCTACGTCGGCCCGTTCTTTCAATGAAGAAGGTGCACGTACACTTCGGAGATATCTTGAACACTTACGTGAATGGGATAAAAGAAGTGAATAAGAGAGAGAGAGAGAGAGAGAAGAAGAAGAAAGTATCCAGCAAGCGAAGTTTGCACTGCCTGGGTAAATAGTAAAATTGTAAATGCACACTAGCAGTTTCTTTTTTTGAAATACTAAGTCTTGGGCTATGTTAATAATGAATTGCCTAGCCAATCTTAACTGGCCCGATTACCATTGCGTCTTATGTCTTATACTGATAAGTATGGTTAAATGATGAAGTTCTTTTTTTTTTATATAATTCCCTGTGAAAGTGTATTTTGTGTAGGAACTTTTTTTTTTGTTATATTTCCTAAATAAGTTATTCCCTGACTAAATTATTAACTTTCTTTTATCTGTTGCATTATATCCTATACCTAGTTTCCCTATAATATTGAAGTATATTTTTTCTCTAAGATTTTGCGAGTATGGTTCGCTAAGTGGAGCAGATGAAGCAGACGTTACTGTGACTCGTGACGTCACACATGTAAACAACAGCAAACAATAACAACAAGGTTTTAAGGTGGCAGCTACTGCCTCGCAGGCAACCGTTCCCCAAAATGTCGGACGGGTCACGTGATCATGCAGCTGATGATTCAAACATAATGCCTTACTGGACTCAAAATGCGGGAGACCGACTAGCGGAGGAATACACAACCTCCCGACCCCGCAATGTTTATTACAATAAAAAAAGCACAAAACACTTGAATTCTTCTTACAAAACTAATGAAGCTAATGCGGGAATACAAGTTTCAACTTAATATACCACAAATGCAAGTTATTTTACGTTATACAGAGGGAAAACGAATTTCTTATGATTCTCCCTTTATTGTTTTTTTTTCTTTTTCAGCACTGAACTAAACACTAAAAGCATCTGCCATGCTTACTACGGGGCTGTTCAGATCACAAAGGAATGGACCCGTGACGTCCTTACTGGCCTGATTTACGTTAATGTAAATGGAAAATTATGACATTAACACTGTTACAGTTCATTTGCGATATTAATGACAAGGAAATTTGATATGGTTCCACACAAGGGAAAGTAATTCTCTTCGTAATGCTCAGTCAGGGGCCTTCTCTGTAGAGCTGAACTGTTGCTGTTTTGCAAGAAATCCTATGGACTTGTGTAAATTTGTCCATCCTATCCTACGAGAGAAGCACTAGACACACGCCCTCCCAGTACTGTCATGCAGTAACTAATAAGTTCAAAGATTAATATCATCTATTAATGATTGGCTGGTGAATAGCAAAATATTAAATCTTGGCTTGGTAACTTACTTACACAGCCTTGACTGGAATGTGGTACTCAGTATCCGAATGCGATGAAGTTTTCCTTATTATTGTAAACTGTAAATTATAGCTGCTGTCATTTAATGCACACTTTCCTAGCTACTCTTATTATTCTTATAACATTGGTATTCTTAATATTACTTACCTTGGCCTGTATCCTTGTTTGGGAGAATTTAGCATGAAATTAATATAATTTGACTTTTATCTTTGAATTAATTTGTAGTTAATTTGATTCCAAGTTCTTTATCTCTGTGAATTAGTTAGAGATCTCTGCAAGGTCCCGCCATTGTTAAGTGGGTCATTCGGCTGATGAGTTGAAATATTAATTACTGTGATTTATAGTCCTACGTAATCCTATCAATTAAGGCTAAAAGTTACCAAAAAAGACAGATAATTAACTTAATTAGGTTTGGTCGCCAGTTGAAACTAGGTTACTGAATATATTGATTTATTCTGAACACATGAATTAAATGAACCACATTACTCAACCAACTAGTTCAACAAAAAAAAAGTGAATGAAATAAAAAATCTTATGGGAGCTAAGAACAGCTCCAACTTCGTCCCACTTTGGATACACTATATTTCAACATATGTTAGTGGATGATGCAACAGCTGAGAAGACTCTTGCTATGCTCATATCAGCAATCCTAAGCGCTGGACACGAGTGTACTGTTGCTAATCCTTCTCCAAATAAGATTATGACCAGGTTCCAAGGCATGCCCAATTCTGGAAGAGACGTATCCAGGTGACACTTTGAATTCCAGGAACTATCACTTATCATTAATTGACTGCAAGGGATGTATATTAGATCAAGGATATTACGTTAACACCATGGAGGATACTTTATGCAATCTCACTAGGCAACACTAATTGTACTTTATATAATTGACTTCATAAATGGGATATGGTTTTACTAGGACAAGAACTCAGGACTACAGTGACGCCTTAAACGACACAGCCATCAAGGGAGGTATAAGTTAATACCGACTCCCACCTACAAATTACTGTTGAACTCAGGTATTGGCAATTAGAATCAATATCACTGTAGTCCTGAGTTACTGTCTTCCATTGTTCGAGCCCTCGAGACGACGAACTTATTGTTAACCAAAATACTCCCCTTTGGGTAACATATATGAAAACATATTATTTCCGAGATAGAGTGAATTGGATATTAAAGGACGTTTGTAGCTTAATTCTTGTATATGAATCATGGTGATGTGATAAAATTCATTCATAATATGGCTGCGTGCGACAAACGCACTACACAGTTAACATGGCAGAGGTGGGTTGATATCGATTCTAATTACAAATACCTGAGTTCGACAGTGATTTGTAGGTGGGAGTCGGTATTAACTTATACCTCCTTAGATGGCCGTGTCGTTTAAGGCATCACTGTAGTCCTGAGTTCTTGTCTTCCGTGGTTCGAGCCCACGAGACGACGAACTTATTATCTACTAAAAAATTCCACTTCAGTTAAAATATATGAAAATATATTATTTCCGAGGTAGAGCGAATTGGATATTAAAGGACGTTTGTATATATATATATATATATATATATATATATATATATATATATATATATATATATATATATATATATATATATTATTCTTCGTTTAACGTGCTTTTTCCCATTTTTCATATATATATACTATATATATATTTATATATATATATATATATATATATATATATATATATATATATATATATATATATATATATATATATATATATATATATAGTTTGATTAACTGAAAATAATTTTATAAGCAATTGATTCATACAGCGAGAGTTAAAAAACACTCGATATGAATTAAACGAGAAATTCAGTGAAAACTAATGCGTTACAAATAAAATATGGAATGAAATTCTGATGCCATTATATGAAGACGCGTCCAATTAAAAAGTCAATACCGCGTCAATAATACTATATATTGTACACAATACTGTACATTATATACTGCATTGTCATTCTGGTATAAATTTGGTAGAATTTTTCCATTTGCCGATTTCTTTTTTAGAGTTCTTTTATTTATGGTTGGTGCTCATTGAATTTGATTATATTTTCCATTATCCAAACCTTTCTTGTATGATGATAGGTTGCGAAAGGACTGCTGTTCAAATGTTTATGAGCTACGGCGCTGAATGGCCTTGTTGGCCCCAGTGCCTGGGCTTTTGCCTAAATATCATACATCCATCTATCCAAATGTTATGAGGAACAGGGAGAGCAAGAGCCACTAAGAAATGGATGGATAACATGAAAGAGGTTTTAAAGTAAAAAGGAAAGACCTCAACATCCCTGAAGTGAATGTGTGTAATATATAGGTGAATGGCATAGCGTTCAAGTTGGTTTGATGCACTGCTGATGATTCTTCCTTGAAGGTGTGTAAGGCTGCTGATGTGAGAGTTTTCTATGCGGGGAAAGAGAGAGGGTGTTCATCAATGATTCAACAGTTAAGTGGAACTGTGATTGTCCTTTTTCGATGCCACATCTTGTCAGGGAATTAATGCTACTTACCCCTTTCCAATATTCTCATTTCATCTCTTTCCAGTCATCCTGTAATTTCTTGTAGCATAATTTTGAAATTGGTAAAGTTAGCACTTGCTTTCTTTATATAAAGATACATAAGTCAAGACAGTTTGCGGTAAAAAAGGGGGTAAACGGAACAGGTAGACAGTGATTGTCTTGTTTACAACTTCAGAGACTTGCCTCTGTTTTCTCCTTCATTGGCTTGACTGCCTAATGACTGAGGACATATAGCACCAAGTAATTACTCTTTGACCCATTCATTTCTCATCCTTTAATTAGCAAATTTCATCTTCCCAGAATCTAAGCTTCTTTTCTCATCATAAGAGTGAAGTAACCCCTTGATACTGTGAGGAAGTTCATTAAGACAGATTTGCCTAACATCTGCGACTTGAAAAGTACGAATTTACTAACTAGGGGCATATCAGGGTGACACTTGAGTTACCACCCTCTGGAGGTCATGACCTCTGCCTTCAGTTTAAATCCTCCAGTTGTAAGAAGACTGCAAGTGACTGACCTCAGGAGAGTTCATAATTTATGAACTCTCCTGTAGTGGAAAGTGAAACTCAAGATCTCGTTGATTATGATTGATCTGAGTACAAAATCAGTTAAAAATCTCTAGTGGCAGGCGAATAGCTTCCCAGTAGTGATTTAAAATAGAGAACATTATGAGTAATCACTGTTGCAATAAACCCAAGGGCCTTGACAAGTATATTGAGAGTTCACAATATTGCGATGATGTCCGGGAGGTCCAGTTATTGGCTGAGTGATGCTGAGAACATAAATGCTGATGATCTCTGCTCGGGTTCACTTTCTGGCTGCCCTACCTACCAAAAGACAATATTGTACAGCACTGTTGAGGTCACGTCTAGTAAGCTCTATGACAAAGGAACTTCAGTATGGGGATAGCAGAACAAAGTCATCCCCATTCCAATCCCAGTGTTATTCAAGTGCCTCTAGCATCATAAGATAGGTAACTTATTTCAAAAAAGGGTTAAATTATTTATGTTGTACATGGAAAAACCAATTAGTAGAAAATGCGATTGTCAGTGATATTGCTTTATGGGTTGTAAAATTGGAATGTTGACTTGTCCCTGTTGGATTTGATAAAGGAAAAGATAACGATTGGATAGAGTGTGAATGTGATCTGTGGTATCATCCAAAGTGTGTATTCTTAGATGGCCTCCCTGAAGATAACGTCCGGAAATTGACGTGGCCCTGCTCCACTTGTACTGATGGGCTTTATTCAATGAAGAATGAATTTAAGGATGTTAAAAATCAACTACCTCTAATAAGCGATGATCTTCGGAGGCAAGACGTTATTGTTGCTGAGCAGGATGCTATAACTGCTGAGCAGAATGAACAAATTGCTGAACTGAAGAGTGTGGAAGGGTAGTTACATGATAACACAATGAACTTTCCTCAGGTCATTGACCCAAAGATTGACAATATCAGGAAGGAGATGGAAATGGTAAAAACTGAAATGAAGATGACAACTCTTCTATAGAGGAGAAAACTTATGCAGATATGGTCAAGGGAAAGTAATTGCTACTAATAAAATCAACAGGAGATTCAGAAATATAAATGATTGAGAAGAAAACTGAGGTTGCTAATGCCCTTAGGATATGCCAATTATCAATACCAATTCTGTCTCAGAGGGTGGTGTTGTTATCAAATTTACTAATGCAAGCTGTAGGGATGAGGCAGCGATCAGGGTACATACCAGTGTAGAGGGTGCTGAAGCAAAGATGACTGGGAAATTGAAACCAGAAATAATGATTTGTAATGTCTGTGATAAGGAAGATGATGTGGTTGAGCGTTACTTAACAGAAACCACTTTCTAAAGTCTATACCTGATGTAAGGGCAAAAGATTTCCAAGGCTATACATGAATTTTAAGGCTATACATGAATTTTATGATGTTGCATGACGACGGGGAACATACAATATAGTATACATGACAGGTATCATGTGTTGACCTACTTCTGTTGTCAGAGGTATGGGTATCTAGAGAAGATTTGCACAACAAGAGAGGATAGAGTTTGTGGCAATTATGGCGGTAATCACGTATAAAAGAATGCAACTCGATTGAAGTAAAGTGCATACATTGATCGAGACAGAATAGACAGGACACCGCACGCCTGGCGAACTTGAGAAACTGTAAAGCTTTTGATGGGGAAATAACGAAAGTATCAGGAAACACTGATCATGGATATATATGCTGTAAATCTTGTACATACCAAGCCTTCTATTTTTAAGTAAAAAAATACATTCTTGACTCTGTATGTAATTTTTACTACTTACACCACCAAGCATTTGTACTCCGAAAAAGACAGTCATTAAAGATATTTAAGTGTTGGTTGTGCAGTAATTTTTGAAAAGGCAGCATCCAAACTATATTTTAATATACTAAATGAATTGCCCATATTATGGGAGGAGGAATTTTTGAGTTGTAAAGCATAAGAGGTAATACTGTTCTCGACGTATGTAGATATGCATATGCAGTGAAACAACATGATGGAAACGATTCTGTACACTGAGCGAGCCGTGTGGAATGCCTGAAGGTTATGGTAATTTTTTGTTGAGGTATAGCTTAAGTTATGTTAGGAGTCTTCCTCACCTTTATTAATGGGTTGAAATTTTTATTTTTCTTTGGAATCAGTCCTATTTGAAAGAAAATTTAGTGTCCTTTTTTTTTTTAGTAAACATTAATATTAAAGTGTTGGACAAATTTTTATGATGTTATGCATGAGCTGCTACATGCTGAGGCGCATAAAATTGTAAGGGTTAATTTAAGCGTAAATTAAACCTGCGAATAATTGTCTTACGCCACCATTAGGACTTTTGTAGTAATTTGGCGTTCGTTCTAACTTCCCATTTTATTTACGTTTTATTAGCGTTATATAATTCTCACTTCACATTTATTATTTTGATTTTTACTTTCATTTTTAAAGTCTTTGTATTGTAAATGTTCCTTTACTGCACTGCTCGTTGTTATATGTGAATTTTATACTAAAGTATACGTTAGTAAGCCACATTGCCTTCAGATCCATGTTGATGATTATCGACATTTTTAATCGCCACACTGTATTTATGTCAGTAAGAGGTTGATACCGTACCGTACGGAGAAAAGGAAGAAGAAAGGGAAGGAAATGCGTAGGGCAGTCTTAGAAACATACAAAATTATGTATGAGTAATAATCAATACTGTTAACTGTTACAAGTTAAAAGATGAGAAGATTAGATGAATATGAAAGGGTCATGTCAAAGATAAAAAGACTATTCACGCTCAGAATAATAATAAGAGACACAGAGAATAAGTACCAACTGTGTATAAGTGAAGTCGATGTGAAGAATCTACAGACCTCTGGCTAAGAAGGTTAAGTACTCTTTGAGTGACCTACATTACAAACAAATAGGAAAGATTGAAAGAATGATGACAGTATTCCTTGCCGGAGTGTATGGTTTGAGATACTGTTCAGATTTGTGTTGGGGTAGAAATAAAAGATTGAATTAACAGGATAATTACTACGATAAACTATATGGAATCAGATCTTGAGGAAATGCTCTGAAATACTCTCCATTTGTAAGTCTCAAATCCTATGGTTAGTTACTCAGTAAATGTTAAAAAGAATTTCTTCTCCCTTGTATGTCTGTGTATGCCTACTACGTCGCACACAGACACAGACACAGACAGACAGACACACGCACACACAGACAGACAGACATACACACACATATATATATATATATATATATATATATATATATATATATATATATATATATATATATATATATATATATGCATGCATGCATATATACATACACACACACACACACACACACACACACATATATATATATATATATATATATATATATATATATATATATATATATATATATATATATATATATATATATATATATATATACATACACGTTACAAAGGTTAGAAGCAGTTAAAGATATTTTGGTTAACTGTACCGTGACCCCAGACGCGTAATAGCTCTTGGCTTCTAATACGTTTTGGGGAGTTTTAAGTGTCTCACAGAGTACACAAACGGTAAGGAAGAAAATAAAATTATATTCTTATGGGCAGGGTTCTGAATTTACAAAAGCTAATGAGATAATCGATGCAGAGGTAATGTAGAGGTAGCTTTTATAATGACACCACAACCTGTGGTTGAATGTACTGGATATAATGGAAAGCGACTCGTTTGATATAAAAGTAACTCTGTAGATCGTCTTGAAGCCTTCAGAAGCCCCAGAAGCCTCCGGAATTCCCAGAAGCCTTCGGAATTCCCAGAAGCCTTCGGAATTCCCAGAAGCTTTCGGAATTTCCGGGAGCCTTCCGAGTTCCCAGAAGCCTTCCGAATTCCCCCGACGAAATATTCGATGCCTTTCGTCTCCGGGAAGGACCAAATCCGATTCTTTCTCCATGAAACGCTGTTCTTTAGTATTGTGCAAGAAATCCAAAGGCATATATATATATATATATATATATATATACATATATATATATATATATATATATATATATATATATATATATATATATATATATATATTGTTATGTTATGAGTCCGGTTAGAAGAGTTAAATTAAAGTTTGAATGTAATTTTGCCTTAGGGGCCAACACCTAGATCTCAGAACATAAGCAATAAATGTAATTAATAGTATGACTTACCTTGAAATTACATCTATTCAAAGAAAATGGGAAGGTCGCCTTTCAAACCAGTTGGTTAGATTATATTAATTTATTTACAGATTTACAACTAGAAATTAATATGGACAGGCTGGCAGTTCAGCAATCTAGGCACATGCACTGTGCTCTAAAAAGTATAACTACAGTTAGCAAATAAATAATAGTTTGACACGAATCTTATAAACTGCTTAAGACTGGCTGATAAAGTTATTTTACATTAGCGCAACATTCACACTTGAGGGGCCTAACATGCCGTTGTAGACTGTCAATTTCAGAAGTCTTCTAAGGCAATTGTTTCACAAGGGCAGGGGCAGAACGCAAAGAGCCAGATAACAGGGTTCTGGAAAAGAATTCCAGGCCAGCATTCATTTACATAAAGACTTTCTGTTTCTCTCACATGAAACTAAATATTCACAAAGGAGGGAATTATTAATTAATTTAATTAGCACATGGTAACATTATGGTGGGAATGCTCTAATTATTATCACAGAACAAACCTAACTTAGGCTTGGACCAAGTCTTGAGGGAAAATGTGCATACTAGGCTGCGGGAAACAAAGGGACTATGTTTGGGAGAATGAAAAGTTTGAAATACTGAAAATGGAGAGAAATTCAGGTCAAGAAAAAGAACAATGGTGTTACTTGCAACTTCAAGATGTACCTTATTGCATCTGTGCATGGAGCTTGCAAAAGATGGATTCAGGCCGCAGAAGTCTCAACACGTGGCCAGAGGAAGGAGTTTGGGCACAGGACAGTGGTACATCTGAAAGAAGAAATAACAGCCAGCACTAAGGTCAAAGGGAAATAGGTCTTATAGTTAAGACTAACTAAGGGTCAGCCTAGCTGCCCATTTACTAACATGAAGTGTCCTTGTGCCCTAATGGCTTTCTGTCCCCCAATATCGTATGATAGTGTGGTAGGATGACTACATTCTGTCCCCCCCTAGTAGGGGTCTCCTCCAGCCACCATGAAATTTGACTTCCTAGCTAACGGACTGGAGAACCAAATTTTCTAAATATGTGAGAATATATATGTGTGTGTGTGTGTGAATAAACATCGAATTCACTTGTAAATTAAAGCCACGATCCCTCTTTGTGGAATATTTCATTTAAGTGGTAAAATTCTACAAAGCAACTTTTAAAAGCATCAATAACTTATCATTAAAATTTCTTTCACAGTTTCTCAAATTACATTCACACAATATATATATATATATATATTATATATAATATATACATTACAGTATATGTATATATATATGTATATATATATATATATATATATATATATATATATATATATATATATATATATATATATATATATATATATATATATATATATATACAGTATATGTATATATATATATATATATATATATATATATATATATATATATATATATATATATATATATATATATATATATGTGAATGTAATTTGAGAAACTGTGAAAGAAATTTTAGCGATAAATTATTGATATGTTTTGCAATTTTTGTAGAGTTTTACCACTTAAACAGAATGTTACACAAAGAGGGATCGAGCCTTTAATTTGCAAGTGGATTCGATGTTTAAGAAAAGTTCAAATTCTGTAAATGATAAAATGACAAATATTTTCGTACACAGTTCTTGTGATGATTCCGGCAGAATGGTCAATAAGTAGAAGTGGTGGAGTGGGAGGATCCAGTATTAAAAACAGAAGTTATGGATTGATTTGTCATAGTTTTTCACTTCAAGAATGTGCTATTTTCACTCTTGCCCCCCCTTCTTTATCAAGGTGTTCGTCTTACTGGATGTGGTAACTAGTCTTTAGCGATGCCTGTCCAAGCTGAATTTAATTAATGAAGAGTAAAATATAAGACAATAACTGATGTTTTCTTTTGCAAGTGCATGTTATTATTCATAATGAGCAAAATTTTATGTAGAACATCATTAAATATAGTATGACCTTATGTGAAAAAAGCAAAAAGAAAGTTGTTCATTTTAGACTCAACAAACTATCTAGGACGGGCTTTTATTCCTAGCGCAGCCGCAGGAGACGACGAATCTGAGAAAGGTACACAGGTGGAAGGAGGAAAAAGACAGACAGGGTTGTAACCCAGTTGAGATTCGTGATACCCATCAGTAACAGAGAATGTTTAAATTCACTGACAGAAAAGCAGGAAGGAAAGGGGAAAAATCAGTTTATGAAAAAGACTGGGTGCTAGTAAAAATTAGTGGTTTGCTGGTGGGGTGGAGTGCAGTTTTGAAGCAAGACAACCATCAATGTTCTGCATCTTCTGACTTGTGAGTAACACTTCAACTGCTTGGACAACGTGAAGCAATACAGACGTCAGTAGGTGGTCCAGCAGTTTCTGTATCACATCAATCCCAACAGGTTCACTATATTTGCTTCTGTGGGGAAGAGACTTTGGGAGGCATAGGCAAGGCCTATAGGGAAGGGACTTTGGGAGGCATAGGTAAGGCAATAGAAGGTTAGAGAAGGAAGGAACAGATGAGAGGAGTGATAGCTTAATTTTCATTCTGGGTTCCATGGTCATGTTTTGATGGGTACAGTGTAGTAGTTGGGGCTGTTTTTTTATCAAGTGTTTGGACACTGTTGCTGGTCTCAGTGACAGATTTTTAATTCTTAAAATGGATTTAGTTCTGGTATGGCTCCCTGTAAACAATGTGGCTTCCTGCAACTGGTATCTTGGCAGTCATGACCCAGCAACTCCAGTCGATGTTACCACTGAGCTATCAAGAGAGGTATAATTTAATCCCGAGTTTTCTGTACTTATTTTACCCATCGCGAGCAGGGAAATTGTACTTAGCCTTGTCATTAACCCACCTCCGCCATGGTAGTTCATTGGTACATTTGGAATACACAGCTCTTATTATGACATTTTTTTATCACACCGTGATTTATATACAATCATGAAGCTACAAATGTCGCTTAATATCAAATTCACGCTACCTCGGGAATATCTCCGATGGAGAATTATCACCGAAGGGGAATTTATAAGTGGTAAATGGATTGGTACTGCCAGGTCGCGATCCCTCGTCACAGCACAGACCCAGCAACTCCAGCGACGTTACCACTGAGCTATCAAGAGAGATGCAAGTTAATCCCGAGTTTTTTGTACTTATTTTACCCGTCGCGAGCGGAGAAATTGTAGTTAGCTTTGGCATTAACCCACCTCCACCATGGTAGTTCATTGGTACGTCTGGAACACGCAGCTCTTATTATGGCACTTTTTATCACACCATGATTTATATACAATCATGAAGCTACAAATGTTGCTTAATATCAAATTCACGCTACCTTGGGATATCTCCGATGGAGAATTATCATCGAAGGGGAATTTATAAGTGATAAATAAGTACAGAAAACTCGGGATTAGCTCATACCTCTCTTGATAGCTCAGTGGTAAAGTCGACTGGAGTTGCTGGGTCTGTGCTGTGTCGAGGGATCGTGACCTGGCAGTACCAATCCATTTATCACTTATAAATTCCCCTTTGGTGATAATTCTCCATCGGAGATATTCCCAAGGTAGCGTGAATTTGATATTAAGCGACATTTATAGCTTCATGATTGTATATAAATCACAGTGTGATGAAAAAATGTCATAATAAGAGCTGCGTGTTCCAAACGTACCAATGAATTACCATGGCGGAGGTGGGTTAATGCCGAGGCTAAGTACAATTTCCTCGCTCGCGATTGTAAAATAAGTACAGAAAACTCTGGATTAACTTATACTTCTCTTGATAGCTCAGTGGTAACATCGACTGGAGTTGCTGGGTCTGTGCTGTGTCGAGGGATTGCGACCTGGCAGTACCAATCCATTTATCACATATAAAAGAGAGGTGATAATTCTCCATCGGAGATATTCCATGAGGTAGCGTGAATTTGATATTAAGCGACATTTGTATATTCATGATATATATTTTGTTTTTTTTTATGTATATATATATATATATATATATATATATATATATATTTATATATATATATATATATATATATATATATATATATATATATATATATATTTTTTTTTTTTATTGTATATGTATACAGTAATAATATAATTGTCTAATATTTAAAATAGTTATTTCTGATCATGATATATATAATTTATATATATATATATATATATATATATATATATATAATTATAGACATGGTGGCTACCAGTCGAGAGGGCTGGGGTTCAAATCCTGCCACTAACTGGTGGCTCGGATCACGCCACTGCAAAAATCCGGCAGCCCGTCAACCTAGTGGTCCGAAAAAACCACGAGAGGTTCAGTAGGAGAATAGGTACCAGCCCTCGGGCTGAGGAGTTAAACACTGGGCCTAGTGTCACACTGGCCACGTGTCATAGGCATTGGGACCTGTCACCCCACTGGTTGTCGGCCTAACAAACAGGAGATCAGCGCCTGCCTTGTGAGCCTACAAAGGCCCAGGAGGACTTTAACTTTTAACTTTAATATGTATATATATATATATATATATATATATATATATATATATATATATATATATATATATATTATATATATATATATATATATATATATATATATATATACATATATATATATATATATAATAATATAAAATATATATATATATATAATAAATGAGTATGTAAATAAAAAGATAATCAGCTATTTCTCCCCACAAGGGGTGGCTTCAGAAAAAGATGAGACAGTGGACGCAGAGAAATTCATACTTCTACTATTGAATCATGGAGATACCTCTGTACTTGCAGAAAACTTCCTGTAATATTAAGCACTCATACAGCTTATCTGCCATTTATTCTCACACTTCCTGGAGTTTAGGTCCCTCATTTCCAGCACCTGCACAGTACAATCCATCTCACCAGCACTCCCAACAAGCACTTATTATTCAATACTGAAATTATACAGACGAATTTTTAATCACGAAATCTTGAATAACCTGTTTCTTTAGTGGTCTTTCGTCCTATCCTGATCATGTTGACTTTAAAAGAATCATCTTTAAGACAATTTTGGACATTTATGAGCCTTACTTGTTTTGCGTGGTTACGAAATGAAAGTAAATATTCTTGAATTTAATTTAATTTACTTTCTTATGATATTTCCTCTTTGTAAAAGGGGATCTATCCTTTTCCCACGGATAGAGGTCCTGCTTCGTTTCTCCACATTTTAATTTTATCCTAGTCCGGTCAACTTAAGGTCACAAACCTGGCAGTCCTGTGGTCGAGGTACTAAGGAAACAGGGTGATTGGAAGGAGCAGTTACCCGTCCGGAAGAGTATAATGACAGCCATCGATCCTTTATGTACCAACCAAACCTCTTATGTGGTCGTTTAATCTTTTGCCCCTTTTTCTCATTTTTATATTATTTTCTATCTTACTGTCTCTATCTTAATATCCTCGGCTACCGAAAGAGGTAGAGGGAGGAGAGATGAATATTCATGCTTGAAATTAACATATATATAGACGGAATAATTGAAAGCTTTGATATAATATCAGAATATCAAATTAATGAGAGACCCTCGTACACGCTGAGAGACGGGTTTCTTGTATATCATATCAGTCATAATAGTAATATCAATAATACTCCATTAATGGAATCATCATTGAAGCGTGTTGCTCTACATAAAGCTTCGGTCGAGGACGAAGGATTCTCACGAAATGAGGTCTTTGGGTGTAATTACCTGGGAGCCTTGTTCAAGGAAACTGAAGGAAGTAAAGCCAAGAAATTTGTCATTTGTTTATTCCGTCCTGTGTATGTAAATATTTGTTTTTTATGCAAAACTTATTGGGGGCAGCAAGTCGATCCTGAGAAAAAAACGGACTTAAAATGACAGCTGTAAATAAAAAAAAAAAAAAAAATGAGAAATACGGTACGGGCTGGGTCATGGCTTAAATTAGCTCCTTTTGGTTCATTTGCTGACTTGCTTGGCAAAGGAGAAAACATTCGAAGTATGAGGGCAATAACACGCTCAATTCCGCTTTTTAGTCCTTTACTTTACCTTTAATCTTCCTGTTTTCTTCAGCCTTGCTGTCCAGCACCTCCGACTATTACTTGGTAGTGTAACCGGGGGTTTTCTTCCAGTTCCGCCTTTATATGCTTGTATTTCATGTCCTTTGTATTCTGGATCTCCTTAATCCTGTTCCATCCACACTCCAGCTTCCCTTCCACTGTCATAAACGCTGATTAGTTAAAGTGCCCCGTTGTTTGGCTCAACAGCGTAAATGTCATAAGTCAAACCATGACATACCCACATGCACTATATATATATATATATATATATATATATATATATATATATATATATATATATATATATATATATATATATATATATATATATATATATTTACATTAATCTTTTATCACATACACAGTTGTTCTGTACATTAGTAGAATTACTAAAAGGACCTCATTCAAACTGGATGGTATCTAATGGAGTGTTTATACGGATACTTGATAATGTGGACTGTTTGTCCAAGAAAGCTTGTAACTTTTTCTGAATCAACACTCCATTAGATACCATCCAGTTTGAATGAGGTCCTTTTAGTAATATATATATATATATATATATATATATATATATATATATATATATATATATATATATATATATATATATTGTCTAGTTCTCTTTACAATATTAGAAAAATTCGTGGAAAGAAAAGAGACCTTGTCACTTGGCTTCAGAGAAGATTTTTCAGAATACTGGGTTGTCACAAAAACTTCTCGAGTCCAGACTAAGGCCCAAAAACAAAAGTGGTCTGACTGAAGCGCCGGGTGTAGCAGTGGGGCACAAGGGTAGGCTATCATAATAGTGAGCCATTTACTATTAATTACTTATAAGGAACAGTAAGTATACATCAACATAATCATCCCAATATGGAAAGCTGTATCTCAAAAAAAAAAAAGTTCATGCATATGTGTACAAACAAAACGTTTTTCCTGTGGTTGTTATTAAATATGTCTATTTCTAGATATATACTGTACTGTATATTACATTAGTCCATATATATATATATATATATATATATATATATATATATATATATATATATATATGTATATATATATTGCATATTTATATATTTATTTATTGTCAGTTGAAGCCACATGAAAAGCTTGAAAAGAAACGTCAGAGTGCCAAGCACTTTCGTGTAATTAACACATCTTTGTGTCCCGAAGATGTGTTAATTACCCGAAGGTACTGGGCACGCTGTCATTTCTTTTCAAACTTTTCCTGTGGCTTCAACTGATAACAAATCACGTGCACACCTTTGTGATTTTTTAGTAATATATATATATATATATATATATATATATATATATATATATATATATATATATATATATATATATATATATATATATGTGTGTGTGTGTGTGTGTGTGTGTGTGTGTGTGTATGTATGTGTGTGTGTACTTACATTTTGTTTCGTATTCGTTCGTACGGCAGGGAAACTAATTTTCATAATTTCACTGGATATGTAACCGGTAATTGGCCCAAAGGCATAGCACATATTTTCGTTTTTAACGATAAGTGATATAAAATTCTTATTTGTTGGATATCTTCAGCTATTGTTAGGCATAGCTACCTCTGATATAAGAAGCTCAGTAAGTTTGGCTCAGCGTGGGGATTTTCAGTCTCTACAGTCAACTGTTGAATTTTAGGTCCCTAAACATACCTTGACTCATGATACTGCAAATATCTGGAAAATTGTAGGTGGTTTAACCAACATACCTCATTTTAAGGGAATCATAGTTCCCATCCAATTATGTAAACTTAACATTTTTATATTAGTGATCTGTTCCCTCTTCCTGTGAAGAGCCGTGGTATTTCTCATAATTATTGATGATGCCAAGTTAAGGACTGAGAATTCTTGATACCACCTTTCCGCAAGGGTCACAAAGGGTTCCCTCTTGGGATTGGTCTTTGTAGTGACATTTTTTTTAAGCTGTTCCATATGCTAATTGGTGGTATAGTTTTATGTAATTTTTTCGTTCTTTATGATAAGTGGTTATTTAGGCACTTGGCTTTTTCCATTTTCTCTCAGATGTACAAATCTGTTATGTTATCTCAGCGTCCAGTTTTGATTATGATCCTGTACAGGTCTTTCTTGATGGATTTCCAGCCACTACAGTGCACGAATGCCTTGTCCACTTTGACGGAGATGTCGATCGTTTCTAGAGGTGACTGTAATTATCTTGAATGTTCAGGCATCTTCCCACCTGCATGTCTTTGTCACATAAAGAAAAGAGCTACCTTCTTGTCAGTAACATTGCGGAAGTGAAAATTTTCAGTATTTATCCCCATCAGGAAACCTACAACACAATTTGTACAGTAAGTAGATACAAGACGCAGTAGTTACTAGTCATTGCTAATTGCATTTTTCTTCAAATGCATGTCTCTAGTGAAAGATAAGACTATTTACTTAAAGACCGCCGTTAAAGTTCAGGTATCCCTTTGCAGGTCTGCCTGCACTAGAACACTACATAGTTTTTTCTGCCTGCGCAGGCGACCTGAGCAAATAGTTCATCTCAATCGATATGCTTGCGTCGAAATGACCTGCGCTCGTGCGCTGACACATCTGAACGTTAGTGTGGGAAGGCCACTTTTTTGCTCAGTTCTTTTCCCGTCATGGGAGAGAGTACGTTCCAGTCGGGAACAGTAAGTGCTGATTTCTATTGAATTTAGATGTACTTACACCTAAATTAATGATGTATGGGGGTTTATTTTTTTGATTATTAATACGGATGGCACATTAATATATAATTCTGCAGTTTTTGCTAAGGGAAAAATAATTGCGTAGAGTAATGCAGAACTTTATAGATAACATCACGTTTGTCAGGTATAATATATCCAAGACCTTGAAGTGATATTATTGCAGAGTACTTAAGGTCTTCGTAACTTCTCTCAGTTGTAAGAAATCTTACAGTAGCGCTGTGATATGGCTTCTTTCATTATAGTATTTTCTTTTCCAGTTAGTGGAGAAACTCATGAGAGAAGCCTTAAATAGGTCCCTTCACTCATCCTTAAGTAATTATGAAAATCCTTGGGGGCAAATTTCAACTTTTAACAAGTTCACGAATGAATAATGAACTTGTTTTTCAGCCACTCCTTGACATCTTTTTTGGCGTTTTTACAATTTTTGCAGGTATTAGGAAGCTAATTATTGCCCAAACATTATTGTTTGTTGACGCCATGGCACCTACAGAGAACTTCATAAAAAACAGTAAGCCTATGCAGGCAGACCTGCGCAGGCATACCTGAAGGGTAGTGGCGGCCTGAAGAACATTGTCAGTAGTGATGTAAGTGTCAGCATATAAATAAACATTTTTAAAATTATGTTTACAGTCTGTTCTACAGAATGAACGTGAACAAACTCCCCACAGCCACTTAAGTCATGCTAAAAAAAAATAAGTATACAGTACCTTAGTTTAACCAGACCACTGAGCTGATTAACAGCTCTCCTAGGGCTGGCCCGAAGGATTAGACTTATATCACGTGGATAAGAACCAATTGGTTACCTAGCAACGGGACCTACAGCTTATTGTGGAATCCGAACCATATTATAGCGAGAAACGAATTTCTATCACCAGAAATAAATTCCTCCAATTTCTCACTGGCCGGCCGGAGACTCGAAGTCGGGCCTATCAGAGTGCTAGCCGAGAACTCTAGCGACACCCGCAACGAGGAACTTTTAAGGAATACTGCTTTGACAGAGCTAAATATTCATTAAGTGAACTCTGTAGATGGTCGAAGCAAACAATATTCTGGTACATATTTACTAATATTTTATTTAGCTCATTTGCAACTTTTATTATATTGGTGATGACATCTGGGAACTAATTGGCCTTTAACAATCCCACAGCAGTACCGTAGTATCGTGGGCCACAACTACCTACCACACGTGGAAACTTTTAGGTATCTTGGGCCTTATTTCTTACATCCAGTAACAATTTTTTTTAAAGGTTGGAACGTTTAGTGGTCACCAGAGATGCGTCCCATTTTCCCTTCATATCCATGTTGAGACTTTTTCATTGCTCTCTCTCTCTCTCTCTCTCTCTCTCTCTCTCTCTCTCTCTCTCTCTCTCTCTCTCTCCCGTCGTTGTCTGTTGATTATTTGAATGTTTCTGTGCTGAAGGTAAAATGTAGTTGGACTGAGTCTGTATATATTTTTATTGTTCTGTATAATAATTGAGACAACCTTTAACCCGTGGCTCGAGGTGAATGATTGAAGCCTCTGCAGTCAGCTGCATTTTGGCCTTCCTGCCGTGTTTTCAGTAAAACGAAGGCAAATTAAGTTTAATTTCCTTAATTTTGGAGACATCTGAAGATCTGTGGCGGTGTGAGCAACATAGTTTTTTTAACTATGTTTCCTAGATGAGTTACTTCATGCGTCTCTTATTCAACAGTGGTATTAAAAGTATTGAAGCTTCCTACCATGATGTCATTATTAATTAAGAGATATACCATACCAAGGCTCCTCCGGAGGAGAGGCAACAAAGGCTCCTCCAGAGGAGAGGAATCAAAGGCTCCTCCAAAGGAGAGGTAACACGTGACCACCGTAGTATTTAAGTTTTCATGTTCGATAGGGAACTGTGGATCTCTCAATAAAGTAGTGTTGGTTACACCACCAATACTTTGAAGAATCGTCTACAAATATTAGAGTTATCAAATTGTCATATTCCAACATAAGAATAACAATTACGGCCACAGGCCTGAATTTAAATATCTGATTATAAGAATCGAAAACCTCGACATTGAGCTAAACTTTAACTGACTCCTTCTAACGGAAGCTACTTCATTTAGTATTTAAAGACCATGAGTATCAAAGATATGCAAATTCAATCCAGTCCACTTCCGATCGAAACATTCAAAGAATCAAAACGACAAGAGAGAGAGAGAGAGAGAGAGAGAGAGAGAGAGAGAGAGAGATAATAATAATAATAATAATAATAATAATAATAATAATAATAATATTTCTTTTATTCCACGTTGTAGTTTACAGTGGGTATGAAGTTTCTTACATAAAATACACGCGAATCCAAAACTTCTT
>NC_089743.1:18691197-18698697 GCF_040412425.1 Macrobrachium rosenbergii | reverse complement strand
AATAGATCAACTGACTTTTATATAAGAGTCTGACGAATTCACAGTGTGTGACTAGCAAAGGTTGGAACCTCGTCCCTAGATAGCTATATATGCGACACGTTGCAATATGAAAGAAACATTGATTTAACCAGAATTTCTCGCCCTTGTATTGTTATGAAATAAACTCTTGCTGTTCTGGCCTTTATTACGCATGCAGGTATAAGCTATCTTTCCTCGTATTGACATTTATATAAGAGCGTTGCTTAATTAATTTTGTAAAAAAATTTTTTAATTAATTCGCCCGTGTAATATTTTAGTTACGCCGTTGAATATATATGATGACAAAGAAGAGGAGAAATTAAACATAAAAAGCATGATCAGTAAAGAAACTTTCTGAATTCATTTGAACCATATTCAGGTCAGTGGAGTGGAATTATTCGGGTTAAAGGATTTTTTTTTTTTTTTTTTTTTTTGCTACTGCTCGACGGAGTTCAGACATTTTTACTCCATGAATTTTGTCCATACCAAGAATAAAATGGAGTTTAGAGCATAAAATAGAATTTTTCAATAATATTTTTGGAATGACAAATTTTGTTTATGTAACTAACTACAAAAGCAAGTAAACATATTTATCTATTAGCATAGTAATCATCACATTTCTTTTAACTTATAGATTGATGATTGCCAGCGATCTAATAAAGTCACTGCTATGATAAGTATAGATTCCATTGCAAAATATGAGTAAAGATTCTACAACGAAATTCGGGGCAATCTACTTGTAACTGTCATAATTACCATTCGTGCTTAACATTCATTTCCTGCCCTAAGACCGATAATTACCATTCTCTTCCAGCCTAAGGACCTGTACTTTATTTCCTTTTATTGTCCTAAGATCAATACGTAACGTTCCGTCCACGCCGTAGAACCAGTAGAAAACAACATTTTCCATCCAAAGAAAAGTAATCAACAGCCACCTTGTCTCCCGAAACGAACCTCGGCCTGTCGTATGGCGTTGCCAGACGCATGATCATGGCTAACTTTAACCGTAAATAAAATAAAAACTACTAGGGCTAGAGGGCTGCAATTTGGTATGTTTGATGACTGGAGGGTAGATGGTTAACATACCAGATTTGCAGCCCTGTAGCCTCAGTCATTTATAAGATCTGAGGGCGGACAGAAAAAGTCTGGACGGACAGACAAAGCCGGCACAATGGTTTTCTTTTACAGAAAACAATAAAAAGGTGATTCTTGTTAAACCATAGCTGGAACCTTAGTCAACACAACAAGGAGATAAGCATCATAAGTTTATAATTGATTGTTCATATCACGTTATTGAAGAGTAAATGCTGCTTTCCAGTACACCAACGATACATAACTTACATCGTTCCCTCTCGGGCCCTATTATGAACCAATATTGCTTGTCATAAACCACCAAGATAGGTTGCAAATTTCAAGTAATTCTTGTATATTTGTGTTTTTAACAGGGCAGAGGAGTAACCCTAAGTTCAGACTCCTATCCCCCGCATTGGGGTAAACTTGCAAACCTTTTGAATATAGTTTTTTTTTTTTTCCTCAAGTCCTCGTTCATATAGCTTTATTAGGCATACCAGACTTCATATAATGCGTATTTCCAAAGGTGATTTCACTGATTAAGCAGTGATGGTGAATTATTGTACGCGCAAAATGACATTGTTTCTTTGTCTTAATAGACTGGAACAAAATTTATCTAAATGGTTAATATAACAGTTTAAATTTTTTTGCAATTGCTTGTTAATGTATGCACATTAATTATAAATTAGTGAAGACACGACAGTAGTGGGAAAATGCTCAACACGAGTTAGATCCCAAACTGAGAAACGGCCCTCTTTCACATGCTCGCTTCACTGTCAGAAATCTAGCTCCTGAGTTATAACATTATATTTCAAGGGAAAGATGTTCAATGGCTGAACGATGACAGAATGGGGAAGTTGTTTGAATCCTTACCTCTTATGTTGATGACCTCCGTAAAGGGCCTTCAAGACAGAAATATTTTGGTTCTTCCAAACAGAAGAGTCATCTGACAGTCAGCGAGCTGAAGAAGTTAAGCTTGAAAATCATCCACATAAGAGAGAGAGAGAGAGAGAGAGAGAGAGAGAGAGAGAGAGAGAGAGAGAGAGAGAGAGAGAGAATTATTAATTTAATTCGAAGTGTGCACACACATTCATGTGGCAAAAACATAAAAGGTGATAAAAAGAAGTGAGCGATCTTCTACGGAAGTTAATGCACTATCATAAGAAAGAAAGGAGCCGAACTTAAGGGAGTGCCGTTAAACAGCGGTCAAGAAATAAATGAGAAGATATGGCCTAGGTTGTCATCTAAGGTAGCATTACATCCTTTCCATAACTGAAATCATCCGGTAACAATACTCTGAAGAAATTTTATAGAAAATGAAATGAAATTATATGAAGTGATTTTAATTATGTATTTGCCATGAGATTAAAACATGACATTCGATCAACGTGTTATTTCTCCATTGTTAAGGACTAATGTATCTAAATCTCCGTTTCAGATTGACAGCCGTGAGCGCAAAGGCAATGGACATCCTTTTGTAAAGTCCTGAAGGTGAGTTGGGTAAGATAAACTGGAGATTTACTTTCACCTTTAAAATCCTTCCAAATTTTGTCCATTTTACTTAAATGTAGTTTCTAAGTATTTTTGTACGGCTATGCTACTTTATGAAAGCCAAAGCTGGTCCGTCTATTTTCGTTCCAGCGTCAATAATTTTCAATGAAGCCACGCGAAATAGCTGAAAATTAGTGCCACTTGTTAGCGGGAATGCAAGAGCACACTGTCCTTAATACCATTTACTGATTATTTTTCATTTCAATCTTCGGGGTCCAGTAGGTTTATGTTATGGTGGACTTAAGGACCATGAACGGGAAAGGTATCTGGATAACCGATGGGTTCACTTTATAGGTACATTGCAAATGATTGGATTTGTAATACAATGTGATAAAGGCAAATGAAGTTTGATACTCTTAATAAAAAAAAAAAGGTGACGTGTTTCAGGATAGAATAATTTGGACAGGAAATTTTACACTCTCTTAGAGAGGGTATTAAAATTTTTAGCAAGCTGTCAGTGATGTTCAGTAGTCTAAGAATGATCTTTACGGGTAATCTTTTGTCCTCGATATTCACGGTTTTCTATGAGCACACCCGTCGTTTGTTTTTTTAAAATGGAACCTACACACCTGTCTCATAGCTGGAATTACAGGCCTATTTCCATTACAGCAGGTGCTTCACAAATGTTCAAGCCTAAGCATTCTCCTGAGTTTTGTACACATGTTTTAAAAGAAGTTATAAATAAAATTACCATCGTATGATACTGAGGACATACACGCTGCTTTAAACATAATAAATAGACAATAGAAACTTCTTTCAGAGCTTTTGGATTGTTTGGTTGTGGCGTGCCTTTCCTTGCTGTCATGACTTTGAGTCTTTGTTCTGTGCCAGACTTTGCGAACCGGATGGGAAAGAATCTTGGCAAGGATCCATCCTCACTCCACATCTCTTCCGTGTTTACGTAGATAGTCTCATTGGCGGTAAGAACGACTGAGAGGTTCGATATCACAGTTATCTCACCCACATACGAATTTCTCTTCTCTGAATGACCTCGTATTTGTTGCACCTTCTAGTTTCCGCTGTCTGTAACCTATGAAAAATTATTGATGAATTGCCAAAGGAATTCTTAGCAAATTTTTGTTCTTGAACAGACACTATCTGGAAGAATCAACACTTGGAAGTATAGGGTAAAAAAAATCGGATGTGTATCTGAGTGATGAGGGGCTTCATTTAGAAAAATCTTTTCATTTGTGTAGGTCTCGTTATGAACTGTATGAAGAAATAAATAAACTACAGTTTTGCAGTTCTAAAACTGTGAGAAATTTCATTTCCTGTTTTTTTCCGTTTTTATGTCAATTTATTCAATTATGATAGGGAAACTAATTAAAGACTCCGCGTACTATTATTATAACACTATGGACGATTAATGGAAGGGTTTCATCAGCACACGAGTCCACTTATTGTGAATTCTTTCACCTCAACTTTCATCCAAGAAGGAATCAAACCTCAACGCTTATTCCACATATTCTCATTTTTTTTATAATTTAATTTAATTTTCAATTAAATCATCTGAATTTCATTTGTCATATAAATATTATAAGTATCTCCCTTTATCATAATTTTAATTGATTAACATTACCATTACGTACACAAAAACAATCTGACACATTCTCGCAAATCGTCCGTGCAAGCTGATTTAGAAATTGACTTCCATGGTTATTTCGACTTCATGCATAAGGTATTACATTTAATGGCGGAGATATGAAGGTCGGATGAAATATTTCAAACTGTTTTGCATTAGTAACTGCGAGAGGCTGGGAGGAATGTCGTCATTTTGTTTTTGTATCTGCTTTGCAGAGCTATTTTGTATTTTGCAACATTACCTTGCATTTGCAACATTTTCGCACTTGCAGGCTTTTGCTGTATGATTAATGTATAACATTTTGATTTGACTTACTGATCATTCTGACGTTTTGATATTTTTCCGTATTTTCTTTTCAAGTCTCTAGTTTATAATGCTTTTATTTGGTAAGTGTTTGGTGCTATAGCTTTTTCTAGAGGGTGTGTATTTTTTTCAAAGGTTTACTTATTGATTTTGTACGTCTGTGAAGTGGATATCTTGGTCATTTTGTGGCTGTATATTTTTATCGGATTATTTTAGTCTTTAAAACCTAAGACTGAGTTCCCCCCTCAACATTTATTTCACACAAGCCATTTAATCTTCAGCTACTGAGTTTATGGGGATGGCATCGTGTGCCCGGTGCCAAATGGGTCCTCCAGTGACACTCCCCTTCTTTCCCCTAAATGCCTAAGATAGGACCTTCGCCATTGTTGGAATCCCTCTTTTTACGACTTGGTACTCTTAGGAAGAGGACGAGATGTCTTCGTTTTCTGGTTTAGAACAATAATTTTCACGTTTCAATTATTATTTTTGTTATTATTATGAAAATTGACTACAAAATTAATGTAACTTTGCCATTTTCTTACATACATATATAAAGTACTTTGACTTTTCAAGCTTAGTGCTTTTGAGCGATAATAAATAAGGGTAAGAAATTAAGTAAAATTAACCTTTCATCAAAGCTTCATGATATATGTGAAAACAATGACCCGTTTAACAGATGAAACTAATTCAGACATACTTACAGCAAGCCCAGACGGTCTAAAATTGCAGGAAAATCCTTTGCTATGTAACGGCTACCGTGCATAGTGATGAACTTTACATTAGGGAAAAGTATTTTATCAAAGTTTTGCATACTGCAGAAAATATGCAGCTGTTATGTTCTTGGCGTTTATGATGTTTAATACAATGTACAAAATTTTAGGAATTGTTTGGAAATTTAAGTTGTCATTTTGACCCTTTCGAATATTCTCGATTGGAACGATGACTGAGGTAAACTAAAAATTCAACTTTAAAACAATCCCAAAGGAGTTTCGTATCATTAAAACTAAATTCACACAAGCCCATCAGAGACATACAGTCTGTCGATGAGCAAAATCTCAATAGAGAATGATTGAATTTTTTCATAATTTTCCAAACTTTTTAAAGTGCTGTAGCTGGTGGAAACATCAGAATATGTAGCATTAGAAATGCAGTTCATCCTATTTGTGAATCCATCAAGTTTGTTTTGAGTCAGTTTTTTTTTTTTTTTTTTTTTTTACAGAAGAGGATCAGAAATTCTTGTATTTGGCTAACGTCACCTCATTATGTTCACCTCTCTTTTTATTTATTAATTTCTTTAACATACTGTAATAAATTAAGTCCATTTAGAGAAATGTCACTTAGCGCTCGCTATACCAGACAACGAGAGAGGGCTGCTCAGCAATAATGAAATATAAGGAAACACATTATTATTATTATTATTATTATTATTATTATTATTATTATTATTATTATTATTATTATTATTATTATTCTATACCAGACAACGAGAGAGGGATGCTCAGCAGTTATGAAATATAAGGAAACACTATTATTATTATTATTATTATTATTATTATTATTATTATTATTATTATTATTATTATTATTATTATTATTATTATTATTATTATTATTATTATTCTGAATTCCAGTACTAAGATAATTACATACTGAAACTTCTCAAGTGACGTTTCCATTTCGCTCCAGCCTTTGTCTGACTTCGCCTGTGAAGAGACAGCTCTCTTTGTATTTATTCTTCAGTGTTTTCATCTCCGTCGGCTTTTGAAAGATGTCAGTTATTAAGACGAATTTATTCAGTAAGAGTGTAACTGCAAAAGTCAGTCTTACCGAAGTGACGCCTAAACGATGCAGCCCTGGGCTCCATCTATCACATAATTTTCGCAACGGAAATTTGTTGAACAGAAATCATTCAGATCATATTATCAGTATTTTTACATCCCATAATTTACCTCGAACAAAAATCTAGTGCTTTCAGTAATTAAAATGCTGAATTTCTTTATGTTTTGTAGCTTCTGTGGATGCTGATCTGATCCACTCTCATCCGACCTGGAAGCGTCCCACCAGCATCCTAACCCTATTTGCATGTATGCACACACATGAGGGTGGAAAGCGCCTTGGGTCCAAGAATGGTTTAGGAGACAGAGAATGTATACATTTCTGGAGGTCTGAGATTTGCTGGAGGTAAAGGAGCTTAAGCGATTATGGTGTCATGGAGCATTTAGTAGCATTTCCAGGCTAAGGGTCAGACTTTAAAATTCTGTTTTCATATCATCATAAGATAAAAAAAAAAAAAGCATGCTTGTCATCTTTAACAATGGTGACCATAAACCCGTATCTTTGCAAATTGTGTAAAATAATGTTAATATTTTGTTGTTATGAAAAAGTGGATATATTCCATGACGGAGAAATGATAGTCTCCTGATCATCTGAAACACGTACATGGCTATTTGCAGATAATTTGTGGGGTGATAGGCTTATAAATCAACTAATTTAGTTCTAGATTTTCCATTCTTTTAATAACTTTTGTATTGCGTTTATCATCACTACCGTGAAGGTTATGGTTTCTGTCCGTCCTATCGTGATTAATTTAATCACACTTTCATCAGATCTAAATTAAATTTGGCAGAAGGGTAACCATGGCCCCGTAGATTATTTGACCCTCATGATTTTGACTTAAACTCAATTTCAAAGTTCTGAGGTCAAAAATTAAATAAAAATATCTGTAAACATGATTTCAAACAATATTTTAATATTTCCTTCCCTATGAAAGAAAAGCTGGATGAAAATAACAGAGACAAAAAAAAATTAAATTTGAAATAAATGTGCCCATAACCAGAAAGTAGAGGAGAAATAACTTGAAACTACGAGGCCAAAGAGCTTTTAAATGTCATTGCAGTCTATCCCAAAACTGTGAGCATCAATTTCCACAGCACCGCCAGGAAGTTTGTTGTATAGTTTTGCATGGAATGAACAAC
>NC_089743.1:18618697-18688697 GCF_040412425.1 Macrobrachium rosenbergii | reverse complement strand
GGTCAATTATTTCGATGTTCGTGATTATGTTTTTCTTGCTATTCTCTGGTTATGGACGGTCCTGGCATGATTAAAGATAGCACCCTCTTGGGCGTGGCAGGAAATCCTCTTGGAGAAACACATGGTGGTCATACCGATGTAAGAACCAAGGCATCCTCGGACGGGGCATGAGTACCGGTATACTACGTTGGTTTTCTTCAAGGGGTCCTGTTGAGGGGGGGCTGGGTTGTTACGCATAACCAGGCTGCTCGTCTTTTTGCTCTTGTATTAAATAACCAGATGTATATTCTTGTTGGAGTCAACAGGGCTGACATTATTTTCGACGATACCTAAAATAGAACCTGAATCCAGACGAACGATTTCTGATTGGATATTTTAATAAAAGACTTTCCATATTCCGCACACCATCCTTTTCCAACATGAATATCGGCCAGTTGCTGACTAACATCGCTGAGCCTGAAAAGCGAATCATAAGGAAGATAGAAAAGACACTATATAAGATAAATTCGCATAATACAGCCATCCTTTTTAATAAGAGCAATCATAATAATAATAACAATAACGGCCGAACACACAGGAAGGTATTATTAAATGATAACTTAAAGATCACTCCCTTTGTTTACTAAAGAGACTTATCTGTATTTCGAAGGCATCTTGTATACACGATATGAGTGTTTTTGTAAATAAATTATCATTTAATGTTTTCACATATATTTCGATGTGAGTACTGTAATTCAGAGTTGCATTTCCCCTTACACGTCATACTTCAGTAGGAAAGGAGGGGTGATACAAGGAGCAAAAAGCATAATTAGCAAAACAATTAATGTTATTCCTTAACGAACGACTATCATATCAGCTAATTCGTTGCACTCGGTATTTGAAAATCCAGTGTACGTGACTTTTTTTATTACTCGCCCAGTCAGCATATTCTTACCAGAAATGTATTGAATTCAATTTCATTTATTTTCTCACCTCAAACGGGTTAGGCCCTGAAGAAGGTTCAGCTGTTAAATGTGATTAAAAAAAAACTAATTTTACGTTCATCCCCGTTGGTAATTAAGGTTAATTCGTAATTAAACTCTAATACTAATTAGTTCTGTAATATTAGATGACTATAGATAATCAGAGTGAAACTTTCAAAACTCTCTGCCTACTTATGTAAAAAGTTAAGTATATCTTAGTTTAACCAGACCACTGAGCTGGTTAATAGCTCTCCTAGGGCTGGCCCGAAGGTTTAGATTTATTTTACGTGGCTAAGAACCAACTGGTTACCTAGCAACGGGACCTACAGCTTATTGTGGAATCCGAACCACATTATGACGAGAAATGAATTTCTATCACCAGAAATAAACTCCTCTAATTCTTCATTGGCCGCTCGGAGGGTCGAACGCTGGGCTTACGTAAAAACTAGTTTAAGCTCCGCTGCGTTTGTACATCATCGTAAAGCATTACCCTGCTTGTCAAGACCATTCGTACCATACCCGAGACCAAGAAGACCCCCAGTCATCCTGTTCCACCATAAATAACACCCCCTCATCCATAACCTTTTGCGTTCACACCAGATCGGTCAGTCACGTCACGACGTCCTTTTCCTTTTTGGTTACGTGACATTGTTGAGTAACACAGTCGTTATATTGCAGGCGGTATTCATCACAGACGCTCGTTGGGAGAGTGGGTTCCGTTCTCAGCTAGCACTCTGCTGGCCGCGAGTTCGAATCTCCGACCGGCCAATGAAGAATAAGAGGAATTTATTTCTGGTGATAGATATTCATTTCTCGCTATAATGTGGTTCGGATTCCACAATAAGCTGTAGGTCCCGTTGCTAGGTAACCAATTGGTTCTGAGCCACGTAGAATAAATCTAATCCTTCGGGCCAGCCCTAGGAGAGCTGTTAATCGGCTCAGTGGTCTGGTTAAACTAAGGTATACTTAACTTATCACAGACGCCTTATTTGGGCGTATAGCTATGGATATCCGTTAGGCAAGTGAACTGAGAAGGTACTATAAAATATAAGCCTGTGCCTTGATGAAGGGCCGCATGAAAATAATTCTCGAATTTAATTCAGTGTTAGGTGACCAAAGTTCAGACGAGTTTCAGTGATGCTCATTTCTTAAATTAATTCCTGATATTTAGAATAAGGAAGTGCCTGTTTTGTGTTACTGTCAGTCTAATCTAGTTTGCTATAATGTACGAAACAAAATATGATATGTACATTCTAGGACATTGATTAAATCAATATTCAAAATAACCACTCATATCAAATCAGCTAATCATGCTGGGAAACGTGGCATTCATTAATGCTTGATTGATGTCGGTGCTCATCACAGACGATAGATTTTGGTGAAATTCTTATCCGTTTTGGATTGTCCATAACCGCAGCAATGAATGACGCAAAACCACTTTATTTTACCATTATTTGTTACTAGCATCTAACATTTAGGCCATTTGCCGTGTCATCGTACTTATGAGTTATCAGATACCTTCTGTACATTTTGTAAATAAATATCATTCAAGATCAAAAGTACCTGGATGTTGATGAATGATGCAAAAAACTATTCATTACTACGACTTTATTTTCGGTGGATAACAAACTTATATAAATTTTTTATGGTGACTGACTTCAAGGGGTCGTTTTGACCCGTATTTTGTTATTTTGCTCATTCTGAACATACTGTGCTTATTTAGCGTAACTGTACTTTAAAGTGACCCCAAGATGAGTATTCTAGCTTGAAAAATAACTTTACAGAGACCAGAAAAAGTAGCAAGACATTGCATGGTGAGGAAAACTAGTTTTGCCCAACCATTTTTCATGGACAAATATTGAAATATTTATATTCAGCCTACTTCATCTCCTCATGTAACGCTCAGCTTGTACTGTCTTGCTTATTTTTAGTCTGCTGCAATAAATTTAAACATTTAAACTTTGGTCCTCAAACGATTATCTTAGCATGGAACTAATGTGACCAATTAAAGTTGCTATATCTCTTGAGCTGAATCAGTTAGTGAGTTGTGTGTGCTACAGGTTTTAGTAAATTTACACACACATTTATGATATATATATATATATATATATATATATATATATATATATATATATATATATGTATATGTGTGTGTATGTGTGTATATATGTATATATATATATATATATATATATATATATATATATATATATATATATATATATACACACACACATATGGTATATATTTATATGTATGTATGTATGTATGTATGCATGTATGTATGTATGTATAATATATATATATATGGTATATGGTATTATATATACATTATATGTGTGTGTGTGTGTGTGTGTGTGTGAAATATATATACATTATATATAATAATGTACTAGCTAACCAACCTGGCGCTGCCTGGAAAAATTCTGCATGATATTCAATAAACTCTCTCTCTCTCTCTCTCCGCTTTCTCCTACGTAACACCCCCAAGTTTGCTTGTCATTTCTTCTGTCAGTTCATCGAAACTGCTGTTAAAACTCATGTGTAGACAATAGTTTGTGATCGGAGACAGTTCACTCACCAGAACGGATGAACTGATGGTATTACCTAAACATCTTCCAACGGACTGACGTTATAAGGGCAAATCATACAATAAAAATCTAAAACAAAATTTCCATGTGATAGAGATAATTTGGTTTAGGCCTAGGCCAATGATTTCTTTTTATGATATGTATTACTGTAATGAAAGTAGATTTCACTGCCCAATTCATACAAAATTGAACCAACCTCTCAGTTCTAATTTAAACTTATTCAGTAATATTGCACGAGAATAGACGTCTTTTTTTAATAAGAAATATTTAATCTATACACTATTATTAAGTGAATTGCTGTAAGAGTTAGCCTTTCACCCCTTCATCATATTAAGAAAAAAGTGGCAAAACACTATCCTATACGGTTAACTTCAACTTGTGATACGTATTTTTTCATGCTGGTTTTAGGGACTTTTTAACATAACATAATAAATTACAACTCATTATCTTTACAGTGACATCAAATTCCTTAACGTAGAATTGTGTATAAAGTTACACATATGTCATCTATAAACTTGGTTAATTCTTGCAATAGCATAATCATGAATCAAACAAAGTCTCTCCCTTCTTGGGGTAATGTTAGGCAATTGGTTATTTATTGTTTTGAATAAATGCATGTTGATAAAAGATAGAAATGAATATATATTTCTAATATATAACCATAAACAATAATTTTATTTTCCTAAATGATGGGAATACTATTCCTTACTGTGTATGATTACATCAGCAAAAGGTATGAATTGACGTGTTGTGTAAACTGTGAGCAATTCGAGTTACTCGAAGTGCAGTAGTTGCCATTTCTTAATTTAATCCTATTTGCATCTAATACATTTACCCTCCAAGTGCCTTTCGGAAAAGATTTCCAAATGTAATGATCTACATTCCTGTAAAGTTTTAATCTAGAATTTTCAGTCATTATCTTCCAGGTCATCAACACTCAGCGACTTGAAAAGAGACTCATCTTCCGTAGTGAAGTTTTTTGCCAATTTGCATGATAATTAATTCCAACCACTAGAGTGTCCAAGGTGATATTTTGAATATTCCAGCACAGCCAACAACGTGTTGTTCTTCCTACACAATGTTAGTGTTCATGTATATAAATGATGTAGGATTGTGTGTAGTACCATTTGAACACTGTACGCAAAAAGAGAATGTGTTTATTTACTTATTAAATCATATAACGTCTTCAGCCATACGTATGAACGTGCTGAGCAGATGACTTGAGATTATCGCTTTTTGCCCGATGAAGCAGTTGCCAGATGTCGCGTATGTAAAATTAATGCTTATTTTTCGATATATATTCCTTTTATGGGAGCTTGCTCTTGCAAAGAGGTAGGTATCAGTTATGGAATCATTTGAGGTATAATGATATATCATATCAATTTCTATACTATATGTACCAAAAGTTGCCGAATAATGTTTTTTAGTTCCTTATGCAGACGCTGCCTTCCACTTTTTTGCATCGTAGATTGTTGTTCTTCTCTCTAGGTAATAATTTGGCAATAAACCTCATAGATAGAGATAGATTTCGCTCCAAAGTGTTTGAGTGATGCCTAGAGAGAGAGAGACAGAGAGAGAGAGAGAGAGAGAGAGAGAGAGAGAGAGAGAGAGAGAGAGAGCGTTTGGTGGTGGTTTCTGCTGGCTGAGGTCGTTGCGTTAAGCCACTATTGCACATGCACGGACTCGGCTTCACTTTCTACGGAAAGAAATTATCAATTTAGGTTTTCAAAATTCACGTAAATTCTGATAAAAAAAATTTACGCTATATGGGGTTTATTGTTGTAGGTTAATCATACTTCTGGCAGCGCCAGAAGAAAAGGTGAAGCCTTAGGTGAAAAATGAGAATAAGCCCAGAAAACTGTAGGAAAAGGTGACGTAAAAACGAAAATTTCATTTGTTTTGCCTGTGTTTGTATGTTTGTCAGGGGTAGGGGGTTTGATTTTGAGTTACAACCTTCCTGGGGTGACATAGAGGCCGTGTGCAAAATTTTTCCTGGGTCGGTCATGCGGTTCGGATTTCTATAGTGGAGAAACAAATATAAAAACATTCACATGTATATGTATATATAATTATGATTATAAACGTGTGTGTTGAGAGAGCTTCTTCTATATTAACCCACCACTATACTGCATGTTGTATCACTTAACAGGTATACGATTTAACTTGCAAGGAGACATTACTTGGTTTTGCCTCAGTTGCAGAGTCGATGTAATCCTTCTTAAGCCACTGTTCAAATGATCGATGGATTCTTGAGCTCCTACGAATTAAGGATGGTGAGCTTAGCTGTGGCTGGAATGACATAGTAATAATTCAGATGTGTTAGTTATGTTATGTAATAACTAGATGTGTCTTTTGTTGTTGTTTTTTCACGCTACTCATTTTTCATTCCTATTATGTTTATATTAAATTGAATACTGAGTTGCAGTATTCGTTGCAATATATACGTAGTAGCTTTTATTTGGCCAGTGATTATGTAGATTTATTTTCACCAAGACCTAAGAAACTGAGCATACGAAAGCCAGTAAAATTCCTGCATTCATTTTGCAGCCTAAAATCGAGAGAAGTATCTCTCTCTCTCTCTCTCTCTCTCTCTCTCTCTCTCTCTCTCTCTCTCTCTCTCTCTCTCTCTCTCTCCCAACGGCATGAAGGAAAACATTTACATATTGCTCCTGTTCGTTGCTCATAATGATTATGTTGCAGCGTCTCAAGGCATGGGGCGGTATTAGATTATAAGCAATGAAAAGGAGGCAAACACTAAAACACCTTAGAACGTCCATTATGCGTCGCATCGAATCTTTCTGACTCATCCTGAGTCTCTCCACTTTTTCCTGTTTGTATTGATACCAATACGGAACAAACATTAGGACTTGCACAATTGTATCATGGTTTCCCGTACAGTAATGAAAATATGTGATGAGAGCGCCGCCATATGGTTATAATTTACCCTTTTTCTTTGTTTATTCATTCTTCTTGTAATTTGTTTTGATATTGCTCAAAAAGTTAAATTTTTAATAATCATTATCTAGCATTTTATATCAAGCACTGGAATATGAAAGAAATCCTTGTAGAATACAAGGATTTCTTTGGTATTCAGATTACCACTTACATAAGCATGCAAACTCTCCACGCAACATTAAATGCAATTATAATGGCTGAATGAATATCCATGTCATGTTTAAAAGCATCTTCCAGTTCCTTACCAGAAGTTCCCATTAGATCGTTGGCGTAAGGAAGTTTGTTAAAGGCTTTATCTCCCGAATGACAACTCATTTCACCTTCCTCTGAGATAATATCAACTCCTGAACGTCTCCATTAAGTAAATGGCGATTTAGTGTGCTGCCATGCGTCAATCCATTCCAGCTTCTGGAGGTTTCATATTAGCCATTACGCTATGTTATTATAAACCTTTGAATTGTAAGTCCGTCCATATCCAGGTTAATAATGTGTTCTGAGGTATTTTTGTTTCCTGTTCATCAATTAACCACTTGAACAGGGTAAACTAGAGGCGACGTATTCCTCCAGGTCGGTTTGTTTGTATTTTAGTCTCCTCTGTCTGTTTATATGTGTCCATAAGATATTTTAGAAGGTTATTGATGAAATTTTTCTTTGGCATTTTGTGGAGGAATAGGCTGATCCATAGAATAATAGATGCGATTTTGAAATGTTTCCTAATCGATTATTTTATTTTTAGTTGAAATAGAGTGAGATAGAGTAGAGTAGTGTCCAGATAAATGCTGTACAGTTATCTCGGCATAGCTGTATCACTGGCTTGAAAATCTTAGTTTTCTGTATAAATAAAAAATTCTTTTGTGATTGCATATATAAGCACACTGGGCTCTTTCGACGACTTTAAGCAGAGAAAGTTGATTAATTTCATGCATAATAATAAAATATTTTTCAACGCACGAAACATTCATGCTGTATCCTATTCCCTGTCTGTCTGTTCATACGATATCTCAATGAGTCATTTATGGATTTCGAAATTTTGTAGAGGGCCTTGGCCGAGTCGATTCAATTCGGAAATGGAACTAGATCCGGGTGTCCCCAATTTTTCCTTTTTTTTTTTTTTTTTGGTAGGTGGAGGTATATATAAAGTTTCCTTGTTCCTTCTCTTGTTGGTTTTATCATCAAGGTAGCTGCAATAAACAGTGAAAATACAGCTTGTTTTTTTAACTCTCGCTTTCTTTTTTCAGATTCAGTAATTGGTCATAAGACACTTGGAACAGAGATCAAATTGTAATTTGAAACATTTCAGCCAGATATAAGAATAAAAATAGAAAATTTACTTAAAGCAAATTTTTTTAAATGGAATAGAATAATCATTAGTTTTCCGGTAATTAATATATACTTTCACAGTTTGAATGGATACTCAGGAATTGGTAGACGGAATTATATTTAGACCACAATAATTGACCACATGTAGCACACGTCTCAAACTGTCGACCTAACCGTTCAACTCTCCTCGCTGCTGGGAGAAAGGGAGCTGGTGATTTGGTGCGATACATGTAAATGTGCTACCGGGGTCTGAGCGATGTCAGGCAGGGCAGCCGATCGAGACTACGGTCTACCCCAAAGCCAAATCAAAGTCCTTCAAAAGAAGGCATACAAAAAATGGGAAAAAAGAACGTTAAAAGAAGAAGATTTAGTAATTACTTTGCCTTTAGCCATTTTTTATTCTAAACTGTATATTACTTTAATTCTTTGCAATGTTCTCTTTTTAGCATATGAGCCTCTTATTGTTTCGGAGCTTGCTTAGCAAGCTAATTACCCTTATGAACATATGAATGTTAATTAATAATAATAATAATAATAATAATAATAATAATAATAATAATAATAATAATAATAATAATAATACATATAAAAGATTACATTCTTTCTCCGAACAGAGCCTTTGCATCATGCTGCTAGGAATTTATTACGATTGGATATTCGTAACACAAGCGGCCCTGAGTATGTCCGGACTCTTCAATATTATTTTTTTTACTGGACATAACATTTTGTAAACGGAATAAAATCCGGTCCATATTTTCCGGAATGGCTCAGCGAACCTGCAAAAACCTTCATATAAACTTTGAAATTTATAATCAGGAAAGTTTTGCGTAT
This sequence comes from Macrobrachium rosenbergii, assembly GCF_040412425.1. Taxonomy (NCBI): domain Eukaryota; kingdom Metazoa; phylum Arthropoda; class Malacostraca; order Decapoda; family Palaemonidae; genus Macrobrachium; species Macrobrachium rosenbergii. The sequence continues at coordinate 18,680,038 of NC_089743.1, read as the reverse complement.
ATGTCCTGAATACAGGTGAAATTCATATTTGCATCGTGGAGATAATTCGTGACGTAATGCAATTTGGAAGACAACGACTTTATAAACAGATTTCATAATTTTTTTTTTTTTTTAGTAACATGAAACGAGGCTACAGTCGCTGCTTTTATTCGACTTGGGCATGAATGATATCTGAGCTCTTTTTAATTCTTGTTGCACATGTTTAGCATAATTGCTTTTCAGAAAAAAGCAGCCCTGTCATTAATACGCCTGATTGTCATTTTAGTCACATCGTTAGCCACAAGTAATAATAAAGACCCCGGTAAATGAAACGCAGAGAAAGCAGGGGTCACTTTGTCTGTTTGTTTTATGTGGCCATATGGTCAGGTATTGAGGCCTAGAGTGGCCATTCAGCGACATCATAGCGCTCTGTTAAAAATTAACAAATATCAGTTGGAAACTATTGTTCGGTCACACTTTCATTCATATTAAGTAAATGGAAGATACTTTGTAGTAATGCACGCATTCAGTTATTTACGTTAGAATTAAGTTAAAGCCTTCTACAGATTTGTACTAAATCATAAATTAAGCCAAGAAAGGTGGAAATCTGTTAAATCCCTACCAAAGACATCGAATAATAAATTTGTATAAGTTCATTGCTTTTTGTTCCAGTAGCAAATGGTTTTGCTTAATTTTTGTGTTAACATTCGAGTCACTCTTGGAATGGGCTGACATTTATTATTATTATTATTATTATTATTATTATTATTATTATTATTATTATTATTATTATTATTATTATTATTATAACCTGACTCAAAGAATTTATGTTTCTGGGTAGGTTTGCGTGCATGGGTTTATCTCTTTATCGAAGGATTTCGAGACAAGTTGTGTACGAATATTTTTATTCAAAAATTTTACAGAAAGTTGGGCTTTTGACTGACAGCAAATGATCACATTTTGGGAGAGATAAAAATATACTGTTTAGGAAAAGTGATTTTATGCGGGCGCATTGGTAAATCTTGACGGAGGTTTATGGTCTAAGAACGCTTGTATTATTTTTATTATTTGACATTATAAATGAAATCATTTAACCTGAGATATGACCTTAAATTGACATTTTTTCTGTAATGCTTTAAAGCAAAATTTTATTAGACACATAATGGGATTAAATATAAAAGAAATAAAAATATCTACCTGTTCACATCACTGGATAAAAAAAGTGATCACATATTTTAATAGAATCTTGGCTTTATTCAATATAGCCTCTCTGTGAAAAAGACAGATAAATGGAGTGTTTTTTTATTTAGCATTGTTCTGTCTGAAGACAATGACTTAACTCCTTTTACTTCTTTCACTTCCCTTAGATTAATAAGTAATATTATTTTCCCGTCCTATAAGTTAAAAAAAAAAGTAATTTTCCAGTGTAAAGCCACTTTTAAATTTAATTTTTTCTTAAGATAATTACTTATTACCCTTTCTATGTTCTAAGACCAATACTAAGCATGCTTTCCCGGCCATAAGAGCAATATTCAAAATGCTTTCCAGCCCAAGACCAATTTTTAGCTCCCTCTCACCGTTCAAGTGGTAATAATTGTAATTTCCAAGTACTAAGAACAAAGCCAAAAATCCTTTTATCATGTACGCCCTTCACATTGCTGTAAACACAAGTTAAACTGCCAAGTCACAGAACACTCTATCACTTGCTTGTGCGTCATCCCCGTCTACCTGTCTCACATGGTCCCAGCCTCCACCAGGCCTGTGGTTGTAACTTCGTTGCCATGAAAACGCTGTATCTATCAAAAGTAGATCAAATCTTGTCAATAAGCCAATGTGTTCTGGGCATCCTGTGTATGAATTAACCTTTACACTGGTGACCAGGTAGACAACAGGGTTTTCAGTTATGCCCTACCTAACAACCAGCTGCTAACAGACTGATTATGCTGCTTAGAACTGCCTCACTTTCTCCCAAATGCTCAGACAAAGCATGTCATTCACATCAAACGCCTGTTGTCTAAAGGACTAACTGCCATGACTAAATACCCTGCTTAAGCTATGGCTGGGTCTTCTGACAATGTTAAGAATATTGTGGGATAGATACCAACTTGATTCGTGCACCAAACAATCACAAGAAAGTTAAGCATTCACAAGTTGTGTATAAATTCTGCTTGCCTCATCTACAGTTGTACTTGACTATCCATACATCAGAATCACGTCTCTGGAGGTTGTAAATCAGACACAATTTTTGCAACGCTGCTTTTTCCTTTAACATTTGAATCTTATACATCACAGTCAGTGAAGGTGAGGGAAAACAAAATTCCCTTGGTCTTCTCTGGTCCTATAGCAGAAATAAGGTCAAGGATAGGGATCCATTGAATGCTACCCTATGCCAAATACAACCCTAAGTTTCTCCTGTTGCTGTTAGACAAGTCATAAGGGATATGATGATAATTTTAGTGTTTACATCTTTATCTTCAGTCATCAGAAACTTGCATGACTCCTCAACTGCTTGCTAGGCATGTCAGAATATTCGTATGCTGGTTTCTGCTTTGTTGGAACTGTCTTCGAGGAAGCTCCTCCATTTTTGCTTTTTGCTGTTACTTTCCTTGTTTAGATATTGTTTGAGACTTCAGACTGGACTAATGATGTACATTAAAGATGATGCTTGTTGCCTTGTGATTATTACTGAAGGTGTCCACTTAAAGAAGGCTGCCCTTCCTGGTATATTCTTCAAACACCTTTTGTGTTATGGTGTTACAGTATTCACTATTTGATGCACTATTGATTCACCGTCAGCAATCAGTACGTCAGATTCTGGCTTTGTCTCTGAAAACATCACTTTAGCTTGTAGCACATTTACTAACCCCCAGTTATTACATTTATGTAGTTTATCCCTCTTGCTGAATATACAGCCCATTTCTCAAAACTTGTGGAGACAAAACATTTGTTTATCCATGCTGGTTTACAGCAGTTTCCCCCCATCTCGCTGGATATGTAAATTCCATTTTCCATGGCTTATCTTTTTGTTGTTTTGGCAAACTCTTTAACTTTGACATACACAGCAAGTGGTGTCTCGCATTCATTTGAATGCTAGAAGGTTTTGATCCTTCTCTATACTTAGCGTAGCAGGTGTGCTGTAAAAGTTGTGCAGTAGCTAGATCTTTCTTGTAGATACCGATGAATTTCCTTTGGAATACAGTACATTATGTGTTTCAAGAGCAGCATATCATCCAACCCTGCTGCTGAAGTTCTTGTTTGTTGCAATCACGAAAAGTTCAAAGAGACTGTACCAAGACTACTCCAAATTAGAACTTTATAAGATGCAACAGATGAAACAATAATTCAGCAAAAAATTTAACCATATGGGTGTAATAAATTTCTGCCTTGGATGGATCCTGAACCTTCAGTATGTAAGAAAATCGTAAATAAGAAAGGCAGATACAATGAAGTAATTAAAACTAGATTTCTAGAACGTGTGAAATGCTTCAAGGCACCATAAAAAAATCCATACTGATGGTACAAAAACACCTGAAGGCGTGTCATGTGCTGTATTTATAAGGGAGTCATCAAATTGGGTAGAATGTCAAATTGTGCAAACATTTTTACAGCAGAGCTTACATCCATTGAGAAAGCTTTAGAGGAAACATATCTTTTGAGGGGCCATGATGTTACAATCTATTCTGACTCTCTTGGTAGCCTGTCAGTTGTAAAACTTTTAGATTGTTCAAATCCATTTATAATAAAAATTCATGAATGATTGTTTTGCCTTGCTGGCAAGTCCAAAAGCATCAAGTTTTGTCGGGCTCCAGCCCATGTTGGTACAGCTTCTTTTCCAAACTCTTCTTTGAAGTCACTGTTGAATTTGGTTTGGTGGTTTAGTATTTCTTTATATGTGATGTCTGCAGCTTTAGCTTGGAGAACAGCTTCACTATATTTGCAAGCATCAGTGAGCTAACTTCTTCTTTGAATACTAAAATGACATAACATCCTTTCCTCTGGGCTTCATACTCGGAATCCTAGTTAGTAACTTTTCCTTAAATCAGGTTGAGTTGATATCTAGGAATCCACACAAAGTTGTTCGTATCGTTTGTGTAGATGTACTAGGCATAGCAGGTGATTCTTCAGCTCCTGAGTAACTACATCACCAGCTTTACAAGGAGCTTTCCATGGTTTAGATTCTTGTTGTTTTGTGCAGCTGCTTAGTTATCACATTTATTACATTTGATATTTCATCATCATCTCTCACAAAAGGCATTCTGTGTTTAGAGAGTATGAGGTTCTTTGTCTCTTGCCAACGTTCTCATCTGTGCCACCTGATGCATTTGTTGTAACTCACCTTTTCAGTACTTGTTCTAGTTGGCGTTATTTGTAATATCTGTGATATATTGCTTTATTTTGCATCAGTGTGGGTTTTATGCGTTCACCTACATCTAGCCTTGCTAGATGAAATGACATTGACATATTGATGGCATGAGAATATAGTCAGCTTACTGCTGTGTTATTGTAACTAGCAGTCTTGTTTAGTTAGAAATGGACTGATTGATGAACTAAGCATGTTATTATTATAGTCCTCTGACAAAGTCAGTATTTTCTTCAGTTTACTTACTGTTTTTGATTCATAAAGGCATATTCCAAGGATTTGCCCATTACTACTTTATGCTCACTTGGAAGAATGGGATACATTTAGGTTCATGTAGTGGTCCTAAACCTGACCACGCAACATCATTTAAATTCTCGGCAATCTGTACACAGTCTGGATAATGTTGAAAGCTCTTATTATCTTTACCTCAGGTCTTCCACACTAACGCAGCCTTTTATTTCAGGTGTAGCTATCTGATAACTTAAGGGCTTATTGGATAGCAGCAGTGTCTGTCACCAGTGTATCCTGGTACTGAGTGACATACAGACTTTTATTTGTCTCTGTACCTTGACTGGGTATAGTTAATTGACATTCTTCCCTTACCCAATTCAGTTAAATATGTTAGGAAAAAGCCTTATGAAGAGGTTTACATTATATGGTCTTTGAGTACAAATAAGGTTTACAGTATAAGAAAACAATCCATTTAGTAAAATGAAAATTCTTCAAACGAACAGCAAAACATTTATAAAGATTTGATAGATCTAGACCAAGTGAGCTTTGGCTTGGATGAGAGAGAGTAAGATGTGATGGTTTCAAAGATATATACTGTATGGTGGATTGTATAAAATGCTATAAAAAAGGCCACTTCAGTGTAAATGATGAAATTTTGTCTTCTTTTAGTGTTATCTGACCTGAGTATTTTATATAAAGTAGAATACCTAAAAAAGAAGCATGTGAAAGTCTTCACCTTCATTATTAGAAGAAGGGTATGCATTAAGGGGTTTAACATACAGCAGCGATTTAATCATGATATATGAGAAGTTTATTATTAAGCAGCCTTGACTTATAAATGTTACTTCAACTGCAGCGAATACCTCTAAACAGCAGGTGAATATTGCCTTGGAAATTTAAGTTAACATAAAGACATGTCATTGAATCCAAGATGGATCATGAGACTGATAAACTTCACTAGAGACTGAATGTTTTAGGGGGTGTTGCCTAAATTTTAAATCTTCGGCATTTTGGTCACTGTGTTCGGTAGATAAAGTTCAAAACGTAAGCTGAAAATAAGGTAGTTATCTTATCAAAGTCGTTATGCCTTGAGAATGCAAGTCCTATAAAAAAGAGAAATACTTCGTTAGGTCACCCCATGGTAGCCCTATTAAATAATAACTCGAGAGACTTATGATATGGAAGTGTTAAACTCCAGGAGTATTAATTACAAAACCTGTGTGGCTGGCTCTTAGGCGAAAATCTCCACAAAAAATTGTTCATTCCAATTACTGGACACAAGGGCATTTCTTTTACTTTGATCGATTTTAGTACCAGCATCCCTATGATATATATATATATATATTTTTTGTCTTCATATATCTTGGATCCGAAGTCCAGTTTATTTTAAAGCAGATCCCAGTTCTTTTACATATTTTTTCACCAAATTTTTAATCAGTATATAGAAAACTGTTGTAAAATAAGTATCCATTCACTGACTTTTCACGTAGAAGCATGAAAAAAAAATAACTCTTCGCTCAATCAAAAGATTGATAGAGCCTCCAGTACATATGCTCATAGCTATGGGAATGATAATTAGTAAAGTTATAGATATTTAATGATTAGTTATGCAAGTTAATCCGGCAAATGAGACCAAACTCTCATTAAAGCAATACCGTCAATGAATGCGAACGAGAACGCTGTTCAGGTGTAATGAGTTCAATGTAATTATTCTCAAACTAAAGTTGAGACATGAATTCAGAAGGGCAGGAGCAACTTTGCCCATTACAGTTTGTTTTAACAGGAGAGATGATACTCCTGAAATTGAATTCAGTTACTTTGAATGGTAAATACTGTTGTCATACTTACCTGCAGTTACCTTCAGTTACATCAATTAGTCTGTGTTCTAAAAAAAATGTGACCACTGTTAACTATTCCTTGTAACTGGTTACGGACAGTCTCTCCAAAATTTTCTTGGGTTATAGCTTATCGCATCAGGGACGCCAGCCCCATATCCACTATGGGAAAGAGAGGGGAGACAAAGATAAAAGTAGCAACTGTGTTCTTGTTGAATTTTATCGTGCCTTTTCATTACGTATTTCGTTGACCTTTACTCCCCAGCCAACATTAATTCCTGGGTGCATCTTACTGCAGTAAGTCTTCATATTCACCTCAGGTTTTTCCCATGGAGGTTTTCTGTATTTCAGTTTCCTTGAAATCATGAGAGAGAGAGAGAGAGAGTTTAATATTGTATGTAAGATTCCTTTCTAACTTTCATATGGCATCTCATATTCAATAATATTTTCCAGTTTTGAAAAACCTGGGATGATGTAAACACCTTGACTGACATTAGTTTCCAAATTGTTCAAATGAACATTGATAATTCGTTTGGAGAACAGAATGCTTAAACTGGAGAAAGGATAAGACTTAGCAGTTTTCGGCTCTTATTTTTATTTTGCTATTTTTGTATTTCTAATTTTGCTTTTTTATTTATATTTTTTACTTTTGACTTTTGACTTTTTATTCTTTTTTTACATTTTTATTTTGTTATTTTGTATACCTAAATTGTAATTTTATGAATCCTTATTATTTTTTCTATAAAGTTTTCCTTTGTTTCCTTAAATCTTCAGCTGAAACCCTTATGGATAGAGTCAGTAGAGCTAAGAAAGCTCCAGACGGAAATCAACCTGCAAAGAGAGACACTTGATAAGAAAAGATTATAAATAAATGAATATGAAGAAACAGAAAATAAAACAGACACACCTGAAATTCAGATGCCAACAGAGAGCAGGAATGAATATGCTCCTTGCTTAAATATTTGGAGATCAGAAGATTCCACAACTGCATTTGGCAAACAATTCCACATTTTATTTGTAGCCAAGATACAAGTCTTAGCAAACTTAGTAGTATTAAACCTGATGCTAGAAAACGACACGCTGTTTGCAGCAGCATCCTGCTTAGTGTTGCAAACAAAAACAGGTAGATCAGGTTAAGAAAAGTGCAGAGGATGTTTGTCGTTGTTGTACATTTTATGCAAAAACATGATGAACTCACTGTATGTCTATGCCACAAGTCAACGTTAAATGTTGGCAAAATAAACTTGACTGATGACATAACTCTGTCCAAGAGTTTGAGATGAAAGTTACCACCAGCAGACCACACTTCAATATAATAGCTTCTCAAAACATTTTAAAACATTTCCGGAAGATACCAACAGTTTTTAGAAAGAGAGGAAGACAGGAAGCAGTATTACATATCCGCTTCTCAAAAATTAATTTCTTATCAGAAATACACCTAAAATCTTAAGAGTCGCTGACATTGAAAACTGTACCATTTTAATGTAAATCAGGATGCAAAGGCAAAAGTGTTCTGGATCGACTAATTAACGTTTGGAAAGGTTAAGCTTTATTCCCCAAGGCCTATTCCAGAGCTCTGTTCAGGGATTCTGCATCCACAGACCTAAGGCGTGGAGAAAGAGCAGTAGCTAGAAGAGTAGCATCATTGGTGTGTAATCAGTTTATTCCCCAATCCTTGCCTCATGCCTCTAGTGTTCTAGATAATAAATAGCAAAGGTCCAGGAATACTACCTTGAACATCTGAAATGAAACTGCTAAAGCTACTATACTGGCCATCAACACAGACCCAGTAGGTTCTGCATATTAAAAATTAATTTAAAACATTAATAAAAGATCCAGCAATTCCCAATAGTCTTAGCTTACGAATCACAGAGTCAAAGACTGAGCTAAAATCTAGGCCGACCATGCATGTCTCTGCACCCTCGTCAAGAGAACTCTGCAAGGCCTTTACGAAACCCAAACTGTAATGGTGGTAGCAGGTTATTATCTTCAACAGACCTACAAAGATGCTTAGAGAGCATCTTCCTTAAAACCTTAGATAGAACAGGGGTAATTGAAATCAGCCTGTATTCAGAGGGGTATGAGGACAGACTTAATCCTTTAGGTAATGCAGCAATGCTTCCCTTCCTCCTACCAGAAGGAAAATTTGCAAGTCCAACTAATCTTCTGAAAATGATAGTAATCTTAAGAGCAATGAAATCAGTGCTTTTTTAAAAAAAAAAATTACCTCTTTAGGGTCTATGCCACCATATCTGTCAGGGCCCAAAAGCAAAGTTTTGAATTCTCTGGATCTGGAGGCCATTGAGCACAACTTAGACTTTGGAAAGGATGACTGAGGCAACACCAAGGGCTCACCACATTACTTACTAAGAGAGACTTGAGCCAAAAGCTCTGCCTTCTGTTTAGGGCAGTATACAGCAGTTTCATTTGCCTCTACAAGGGGAGGAATGCTTGAATCAACCCCAAATAGTGACGACTTGAGAGTAGACCACCATTATGATCATCACCACTGGAGAGCAAGATCTCTTTCACACCCTCATTATAAGGTCTCTCAGCTCTCTCTCAAATATAACTTGAGCATGATTTCTAAGCTCGGTGAAATTACACCACAAAAAGTCTGATTAATTGTTCTGCCATAAATGATAAGGTTTTTCTTTCTCGTGGTGGGCAAACTTACATACAGAATTAAACCATGGTTTATCTTTAAGACTAAACTTGAGGACTTTAGAAGGAATTCTTCTCTCGATAAAAGTCTTGAGGTGATCCTTTAAACACTCAATAATATTCTAATGTCTGTAAATATTGCTCCACTTAAGCTCAATGAGATCATGGTAAATACCATCCCAAATAGCCTGGGATTTCAAGCATACCTTTCTTTAACAGCTATCATCAAGAGCAATCTGATCTATCTCCTCCACATTAACCTTAATCAAACAATGATGAGATGAACCCACTGGCAAACCCACCCGAAAAAGATGCAATCACTGTAACATATATGAAGAAAAGATCAAGATCATTGCCAGAATGGTGTGTGTGTGAGTTAATTTATTAACTGCTTACAGCCAGAAATAGAGGAGGAATCTATACCAGCAAGACCATGATTAACTGTGGCAGTAACTTAGCTCAGCCTATCAGCATGATGAGCATTGCAATCACCAGCGAAAACTAAAAAAAAAAAGGCGTGGAGTCAGCTTCCTCAATGTTGCCATTTTGGTAAGCAGTTAGCCATAAATGGGGTCATCCAAATCTGAGTTCTAATAGCTGGCAAAAACATAAAGATTTATTCGTCTCCCACATACTTTAAACACTTCTGTTTCACGACATCCACATTCATACAGTGGCCTATGAGATGTGGAGAGACTCACTCTGATATGCATAGAGCCATTCCACGGGCCCTTGGAATGGCATTATGCTCGGGTAAAAGGGTTTCTTAAACCCTGGAATCAAAACTTCTGAAATATGTCACAAATCAGACAAGAGTTTCAGAACAAAGGATATCAAAATTACCAGCAGCTTCATCCAAGTCCTTTTTATTCAAACATAATCAATGGACATTGATATATAAAATACGACATTTCCGTGATCAATGCTATGGACACGATAAAGTTCAGTATCACTAGAAAGAAGCAAAAGCATATAAAGCAAGCATAAAAAAGATTTACAATCTTAAAAAAAAACAACAACAGGGGAGAGTATATACTTGTAAAATTAATAATGAAAAGTGTATGTCCCTGAAAAAGACACAATTATCGCTGCAATGAAACTGGATTTTGGGAGGAGTCAGCATACCCAGCTAGGACAAATGCATCTCCAGAACACTGAATATAAGAAAGACAGGGCAGCCCTAAAATATATCATCGGTTCCCATGTAAAAGCCACCGATGCAGACAGAAAAGTTGAGGATCGGAAAAGTTGAGGAACAGGTCTGTTGCAAGCAATGATCCCATGAAAAGGAAAGGGATACTTTACCAAGCTTTGTACCCTGAGAATGGATGCTTCCATTCCTAGGTTGGTATGACTACGTCTCACCTATCCAAGAGGAACGCCATCCACCTACATGAAGGGGTGGTCTACCAGCACTACACCGGGGAACATGGCAGTTCCCCCATGCCAGCAGGTCGTAAGGAACACAAGGATCCTGGACCCAACATCAGTCATCGCCACTGCCGATATAAGACCCACACCATCCTCCGATGAAAACCAATGCTAAACATGACCCAAGAGACCCTTCTCCCATCAGGAGAATAGCAAGGTCCATCCCTGAGGTAACCCTTTAGCCGCCTGCTACTTCAGGTAGCACACCCTACTAGCAGAATTCCAGGGCCATGGCGCCATCCAGTCAGCGTCCTTGGTGCTCTGCAATACTCTCACAGATAAATCATCCCCCTCCTAGCCAATAGGAAGAAGTACCCTGGCTTCATTTGCCTTTCTGTAAATGGCAGAGAGAACAACCGAAACATTAAGGAATAAGTGAACTTTGGATAGCTACTATTTAATTTAACTGCTGCTACAAAGAAATTCATTGGAGAGATTGAGAAAGTGCAATATAACTCGACGGCATCCAGAAGGCCATTCTTTTTAATGAAGTTTGTTTAAAAGAGGGTCTTCTTCCCAAATAATAAGTGCAATAAGAAGAAATTTCTAAAAAAAAAATAAATATCTATTTTCATGTATATATTATTAAAAATTCACATAACCAATTTTTGAGTACACCCAAAAGTAACAGAAAAACAACTGTCCATTTATAAATGTACAGTTACCATAGCCATCAAAATATTATCAAAATATTATCCTTTGCCTAGGGTCTCTGAATAAACTTTTTGTACAGAGGTTCAAGATGGACTGATGCAGAATACTTTGCTTAAAAGTTTTGTCTTTCGACAGAAATAGAGAGAGAGATGATGATGACGATGACGAATGTTTAGTAGTTTTCAAAAGAATTTCAACCCAAAATACTTCTGTATCTCAGCTGCATTAGGTTAAAAACAAGATAGAATCCACATCACTCTTCGCCGGAAAGGTTCACCGACAAAATTAATAAACCTGTCTGGATAGTAATCTTACTTATATGGATAACGCATAGGTGGGAATATCAAAGCGCAATAATCGGTCTTTTTTTTTTTTTTTTTTTTTTTTTTTTTTTTTTTTTTTAGTAAGACCTTTCGAGAGACCCGACATTTACCAGAGGCTGTGGCAGCCGTGATTTTGAATTTTTTTTTTTTCTGCACGAACTCTTAACAGGAATTGGTCTATGTTTGCCTTCATGGTTGGTTAACTAAAATCGTTAATAAAGTGAGTCTCAAAGATTCCTCACCATTGAATATATGGACATTTTTATTTTAAATGATCGCTAGCCAGGGACTAGAATTCTTATTATTGATGTAACTTGGTCACCTTTATTATCTTTCGCGTTTGTACATTCCTTTTTTTTTTTATATTTTTCACTTCTTCACAAAATAATGTTCAGTTATTAACTGGTGACTCAGGACTTTTCCTTTGTATTCATATGCATATTTTTCCTACAAATTTGCTTATTGGCATGCATTCATCATGCGTAATGCAGAAAATGTCCGTGACGCACTCATTTACAAATGTTGTCTCAAACTGATATGAAAATTGACTTTCCTGATTATTTGAACTTTGACATAAGTTATTTGAATAAATTCTGGCAATGCGGAGACTTACAGTGCGTTTCAAATAATTTCAGAAAGTTACTAAGTAGATACCTCTAAGCCAGCTTTCTTTTGCCAAGACTTGGAACCACGCAAGGTTTTAATCTCAGCGACGAAGAGAATTTTCAAGTGATAGAGTAGAATCCTTTCTTCTAGTAAATGAAAGACTTTCTCACCTCAAATTGCAGATAACTTGACTTGAATTACCCAGAATGTTCCCAGCTCAACTATTTTTACCGTGGTTCTCGTCAGGTTCGATTTCCTATGTTTGAAGAGCCTCTAGCCAGCGAAGGCTACGAGGGCTAAGAATGGCAGGTGCAGAGTTGATATTTTTGCGGTGCTCATTAACGCCGCCCGTTCTAAGAAGTTTTCTATATACGTGGTGGTAGTGAATAAAGATGACGCCCCTACCGAAGATGGCAGGAAAAACATTTCGAAAGCCGTTTCGTTTTGTCGTACCTATGTATGTTTGGCGGTACTCATCTATAGGACTTATAGGCTGGTACACCACATTGCGTCAGCAGTTCGTCTGTGGAGAGCGGAGGTTGTTCTTCATTAGTTCGCCCGCATTTAGGTTTATGCGATAAACAACCAAATTAATAGCATCGTCTGGGCCTTCTCGTCATCTTGATTTTCACTCATGAACGAATTTGTTTTCCGCTCTAACGACTGGCAAAGCTGTTGTGATAAGGATTTCCGCTGATTGGTCTGTTTCTTCTTAATAAATCCGAGTGGCAATGGAGTGATTGATTTGCATGTTTGCCTCTTTTCACTTTATAATGTATATTATTTTGCATGTGCATAATTTGAAAGTATCAGCGTGCGCATTCTAAAATCGTATTATTTTTTAAGGTTCACGGCCCAGTTCTGCAGTTTTCTGGAAACTTTCAACGTACAGTGATTATTTTCAGTATTCACTAATTTTTAATGTTATTTATTTTTGGTATGTAATATGTACTTTTTATTTCAATTTTTCTTGTGTTCATTGTGTAGCATTCATTTGTATTATTCGCCACGCAGTAGGAATCTTGCAGTTCTGGTTTTGTTTGGACTGCCATTGCAGTCCTGAAAACCGAGCAGGCCTGTTCCCCTCTTAACATTTATTTCACACAAGCCATTTAATTTTCACATACGGTGTTTCTGGGATGGCATCGTGTTCCGAGGTGCCAAATGGGTCTGTGAATGACCCTCTTCCCTTTCTTCCCCTTAAATGCCAAAGATGTGCCCTTCGTTTTTCTGGATGAAATATTTTTTACGGCTCAGCGCTCTCAAAAGGAATAGTTTTTCCAAGTTTAGGTTAAGATTTCGTTGCGGATTTTTGTATGCGTGTTTTAACGAGTGGTGGTGCACGTTTCTAAATTTCAGTAGTTAATGTTTTTTATTAGTGTACCCATCCATTCAAAAACGATGGTGGTATTTAAGTAATTTTACAGTTCCATTGTATTGTTAATGAATACATTTAATTTTCCTATTTAATATTTTGGTACCCAATGTATTTCATATTATTATTATTATTATTATTATTATTATTATTATTATTATTATTATTATTATTAATATTATTATTATTATTATTATTATTATTCATTGCCAGAAAAACAGGATTTCAGTTATAAAACGGTTCTTAGAATAACATTACTGTAATCAGTATGTTGCTCTCTTGCAAAAGAGAGTGCTGCTGTGTAAATGTTTAATACAAAACCAGTCAGATACGTGCGTTGTAACGAATGATATTTGAAAAAGGAAAGCAGGCACTACATTTTTTAACCTAAAGATAATCGTATTTCTTTCACAGCGTAACTAGAGGCTTACCGATGTTTTGACTGTCAATAACTCCTTTCATAATGTGTTTCGTTCTTAAAACTAACCCTTTTCCCATGTATTAGGTCTCTCTCTCTCTCTCTCTCTCTCTCTCTCTCTCTCTCTCTCTCCTTACGAGGACAGATATCTTTAATGAGTGTGATTTGTCAGGACAGAAGGAAAGAAAGACGTTCACATGTCTTTTGACTTTTCTTGACTTTCATCGTCGGTAGTAAACGGGAATCACAGAGTCTTTCTTTAATAGTTACTAAAAGGATTTTTTATCCTATTCATAAAAAGCCTCAGTATTGTAAACATTGAACCATCTAGAAAGGTATATTTATCATTTGCTTTCATTTCTACGAAATTTGGATGGTATATACCCTGGAAGTTTGTCAACATTTTTTCTAAACATTTCCTACCTTGGTTTATTTATACAGTTCACAGGTCAGCTTAAAATCAACATTTAATTCGTCCTTTCTTTTTATTAACCTTGAATGATAAGTTCCCATGGTGGCTGATTATTTCCCCCCCCCCCTAATAGTTTGTAACTTGGCCTGTTTTTCAAAGTAGTGGGGATTTTAAAAGCCAAAATTTTGTAAATTGTTCTCATCCATATCATAGAAACCATTATATTAGAGGTCTTGGGTCTTCTAAATCTTTGTTATGATAAATAAAGATTAAGTTCTGAGGGTGAAATAGCAGCTTGTGGCCTGAGGAAGGCGTCGATGGTGTTACTTCGCATCTTCCTATTTGATAAAAGGCTTTGCTCATAAAGTCCTCCAAAATATTATTCTCATTGGTCTCTGTAACAACGTTCGTCATTGCTTCTCCGAAAAAAATTGTCGGAAATTCAAAGGTTTTCAAGTTGCATGTGACAATAATTGCATTTTAGTGTAATTACACCATTGGAAGTTTGTATCCAGTGGCGGTTGTTTATATTTGAGGGCTTGTCAGTTTTTCGTACTAAAGATATTTGACACCGGAATTACTACATTTCTCCTCTGTGAAGGGGCTTTCATTACAGTGAAAACTGTAAGTGATACTAGTATTACAAAAGAGAATATATGTTTAATACAAGATTTCTCGAAAACTCGTTCCCTTGGTGGATGATTTTATAATGATTTCATAATGATCAGAGTTTGATAGAAATTCATTTCTCGCTATAATGTGGTTCGGATTCCATAATAAGCTGTAGGTCCCGTTGCTAGGTAACCAGTTGGTTCTTAGCCACGTAAAATAAATCTAATCCTTCGGGCCAGCCCTAGGAGAGCTGTTAATGAGCTCAGTGGTCTGGTTAAACTAAGGTATACTTAACTTATAGACTATTCTCTATATCCTCCTGCATACCTGTATATGATCTTGTCTGTCATGCAGTTACGCCTCAAATGATCTGTTTTATTTATCACTAAACCTCTGATTTTCGCATCCAAGCACATATATGCAGAAACACTCCAGGTCTCTATGAACCTGCCATGAAAGTTTTCATTCTTCACTTACTAGTTTTCAGTTTGGCAGATATTTCATCCATTTATACCTTCCCACTTCTTTCCTATCACCTTACTTGTATTTACATTTAGATTCATGTTTTCAACTCTTTCTCTCCACCTTAAACGGATATCTATCTTTACCTTATATGAATACACACACATATGCAGATATATATATATATATATATATATATATATATATATATATATATATATATATATATATATATATATATATATATATATATATATATACATACCTAACTGCTCAACTCTCCTCGCTGCTGGGAGAAAGGAGCTGGGGATTTGGTACGATACATGTACACATGAGCTACCGGGGTCTAAGCGGTGTCAGGCAGGGCAGCCGATCGAGGCTACGGTCTACCCCAACGCCAAATCAAAGTCCTTCAAAAGAAGGCATCGTGCTTACCCCATATAAAAAAATGGGAAAAAGCACGTTAAACGAAGAAAAAAAGAAGAAGAAGAAGAAGAAAAAAAAAAAAAAAATATATATATATATATATATATATATATATATATATATATATATATATATATATATATATATGAGATTAGATTGCTTGTTCTGTTTTCCTGCAGGAGTCGTTGCCTTCACTGAAGTACACAGAGAGTAAAACTGTGAACAAAAATGACTTAATCTAAATCTTATCATTGATCGGAGGCTGGGTCACTCACATGAATCGCATAGCTTTCTCTCGTCCATTGAGTGTTAGATCAGAGGACAATGTTTTTGTGTTTAATACCAATATTTACCCTTTCTTCAGTATTCTTGGGTATTTGTCATGTTAAAATAACTTTGGTGGTCCTTTTTATTTCTACCCTGTTGTTTGTTGGAAATTTAAATATATCCATGTCAAAATTAGAATATACCTGTGTTTGCGCTGTACTTAAATTAGTTGCTTTTGTTTAGTAATCGAGACCGCCTCTGCTATTAGGAGCCAAACAAACCTCGTCAATCAGCAGCTAATTTCAGGCTCCCGGTCGTAATTTCAACTTACTGTTGCAATATGGAAGATGCTGACATCTACGCCTAGAAGTTGTAAATAGCAGGGAAAAGTTAGAGGGATTCACTCAACTGAACACGAAAATTTATTCGCCAAGTTAGTCACTTGTTCTTCCCCTGCGAGAAACTGTCAAGTTTCTCATAAGTAAAGATGACGTTAAATGTTGGGTAAGAGAGCTGATCTTAAATAAATATGATTGTAGACAGAGATATGTGTGGATGTTAGTTATAAACTGAAAACGCAGAGCGGAGTGAGGCAAATGGATACAAAGAAACTTTCAAGATCTCACAAATGAAGACTAATCTTGTTCACGATCTCATCGAGAGAAAATTAGGAAACAAGGGAGTTTAATTTTTCAATTTGACTATGCCTTAATAGTTCATTGTCATCAAGGCTTTATATATGTATGTATGTATGTGTGATATATATATATATATATATATATATATATATATATATATATATATATATATATATATATATATATATATATATATATATATATATATATATATATATATATATATATATATAATTATATATATATATAAATTTCATAACAATTCAATAATTATTCTCATTGTACATTAAACAGTTTACAAGTTATTCTCCATTGCATTTCCGAAGTCCCTCTGAAATCAGTAAACTTATATATTTTCAGTTACTTCTGAATATAACTAAAATATCCAGAGTTATTCGGTGTACCAAAACGAATGTACTAGGAAATTATGAAGAACGCATTAATTTTTCAACTTATTTGGAAGAAACACTAAAATTTATTGACTGTTTTTACATAAGGTAAACAGTCATATGAATATATATATGTGTGTGTGTGTGTGTGTGTGTGTGTGTGTATGTATATATATATATATATATATATATATATATATATATAATATATATATATATATATATTCTTATATATGAGCAGACAGACTGAGTTAGGCAGATAGACTGAGTTGTTCGCGTTTCTTATGTGAAAACAGTGAAGGAAAGTTTTTCTGGTTTAGTAATTACTGCAGAAGGAAAGATAAAGGGCGGTAATATTTCATTTCCTTATCTCTTGTTCTCTCAGAGAAATACATAAATTATGGATCTTTCTCTTAAAGGACGGGTACTTTTAAAATTCGAGTTTTTTCATAGTTTCTTGAATTTTAAACATTATTTTTTTTTTGTTGATTCAAAAGTGCCTGTACATTTTGATTGTATGTAGAGAATTACTTGAGATATTTGTTATCTTTGGAAGTAGTCAATAAATTTTAGTGTTTCTTCCAAATAAGTTGACAAATTAATCTGTTCTTCATAATTTCCTAGTACAATCGTTTTAGTACACGGAATAACTCTGAATATTTTAGTTATATTCAGAAGTAACTGAAAATATATGAGTTTACTGTTTTCAGAGGGACTTCGGAAATGCAATGGAGAATAACTTGTAAATTATGTCCAGAAGTATTTATTTAATTCTTTTGGGGATTCAGAATTACACGAAGAATTCTAAAGTCTGTTCAAAATTACTTGAGAAATTTAACCAATAATCGGAAATAATTGAGAAATTTTAGTACCAGAGTTTCTTATTTTTCCGTAGTCATAGTCACAGTTCCATAAGAAATTTTAGTTACTGTATCCATAGATATTTGGAAAACTTTGGTTATGTTAACAAGTACCTGGGAATTTTCTCTATAATTGAGTAATAAGAAATTATGGCGTGGATTTGGAATGGAAAAATTGAATAACGATAAAGATTGCCACCCTAAGTACCTAACAGATTCTAGTCAATGTTTCCGTTTTATTCAGAAGTGAGAAATTCCAATGTCATTATACAATTAGATGATTAATTTTCGTTAATTAATTTTTACTGTGTATTCAGACTTAGTTGAGATCCGACTGTATATTCAGATTAACTTGAGAAGATTCGCTTGCATTCAGATGCATATTCTAGTTTTTTTCGGAATTACCTAACAAATTTTCGGCAAAAGAACTGAGGGAATTTTAACGTGTATTTAGAAAATTTTGTACATTTTAGATTATATCCAGAGTAAGTTGGAAATTCCAGTGTATTCGTAAAGTGCTTTTGAGAATTCAGAATTACTTGAGAAGTTTTAAAGTTTTAAGGTATTCGAGGAACTGAAGGCGTTTTTTGAGGATTACTAAACCGCTTTCTGATTATATTGATAATTATCTTGAAAAATTCAAGTGTATGCTGGGAATTGTTGGAAAAACTAATTAAGTCTCAAAACTCAAAAGAGCTTACGAAATTCAGTCTAATGTATATATATAACAAGGAACAGTCCCTTCCCTTAGTAGTCTGTGGTTTGACGAGAAAATGTGGGCTCTGATATTTTTGCATGACGTATCTCAACGAAAGATTTTAGACGTTGGATGGAGGTGTTTACGAATGGGTTTAGACAACAAGACTCTCCTGAAGACGGGCTCATTATATATAATGCACACCCCCCAGACCGGGCCAAACTTCAAGGTTGGCCGGTTTAAGAAAAAACACATCAATGGAAAGATGCACATGGTGTAAGAAAAAAAATTCGAACAAATTTTCCCTATCTTCCACGGGAAGTTGAAAGTGACTATTTATTTACAACCCTTTGTGGGGCCTATTTTGCGAACACTCGTAAATTTTACCAAGTTATAGATATTTTTGATAATAATTTGTGTTATTTTATATTGTAAAATTACAATTACAACTCACACAATATCATAACAGATAAGAACTAAAATCAGTAACAAATTCTGAGCATATTTGTTATAAGATATTTACGTAAATTTACTGAGATCAGGAAATGCAATAACTTTTTTGGGGGGGATTTATAATGTTTTTTTCTAATATTTCTTTGCAAAATTACAACCACAACGGACATTATATCATAAAAGATAAGAACTAAAAGCAGCAGTAATGCATGGGTATATTTATGAGCAAATAAATAAAAAGACGTCATGGCATAGAGAGGAGCAAGACATTCCACCTCCAATTCAAGAACAATACTGAACCACGAGTTGAGCTGAATTCTTTAGTTGCCACAATTCATTTATGGGCCATTGGAAACTCTTTACTGCTCGATACAGACAAATCATATGGCGCCTAATATTAATCCTCCTCAGAGGGGATCCATCCGCCACCCAAAGCCTGTTTTAGATCCTCTATTAAGGGGATCCGTCCATTAAGGGTTAAAAAAGATAAATATCTTTACAGCTTATCTCATATTAAAGTTTACCTATTTGACAGTCTTGGCGTTTGATCGATATTGTTTATTCTTTGAAGGGCAATGTTAAAAAAAAAAAAACTTTTGATTTTGGTTAAGCTAACAGGACAGTACCATTGTCATAGTTTTCTCCGTTCAGGTTTTGAAAAACCTACCACAGAGCAGTAAAGGATAGAACCATTGATAGATTTGAAGGTAGAAAATAATGAAGAATAATTCAGTTAATGGTTGTGGTTATAACAATAGTAAAAAAATCCACTGACATATTCCTCTGTTATCTAAACAGACCCTGAAAAGTAGTGATGAACATTGTAGTGATATATGAACATCAGATATTGTGCTTAAGATCAAGTCCTTGTGCAACACAGAAAGGTCTCAGATAACGGTCGAAAGCAACACTGTACTTCCCCATGAACTGGAGTTGTTGAAGATGCACGATATGGAAGATAGTTTGCTAGAGCAGTTAGAAGTTTCTAAGATAAACGTAAATCATGAGTCAGAATATGCAGACAGCACAGTAATTGGTTTGGTGTGAGAGTGTGTCTGACACAAGGGTGTTTTATGTCTCCATGGCTGTTCAGTATATTTAGGAGAAGGAGCAAATTGAATATTTGAGCAGCTGATTTTTGCAAGTGAAGGAAAGCTGCAGACTCTTAAGTTAAAGTGCTTGGAGGTACTTAAAAGAATCAGAAGTTGGAAACTGATTTTAGAAAGAGTAAGGTTTGAGTGCAAATGGGCCCTTAGAAGCTGGAGCAACAAAAGTTGGTGTGTTGTAGAAGAGCGGAAGTGGTTGATCCATCTAAGAGAAGGGGGTGACTGTGGAAGCAAATGAAAGATACTGTTAAAGCAAATCTAATTTCTTTTCAAAGAGGTAAAAATGAAAGCATACAACAACATAAAATGTTGATTAGGAGGAGAGAGGGAAACCGTTGACAGTTCCGTCTGTCTGAGTCATAAGAGGCGTTAGAACAGACAGAAATTCAAGAAGCGCGAGATATAGCTTGTAATTTAGAGATTAGTGGCGTAGTATATTCGTGAGGAAGGGAAGGACGGCTTTGTGTAGGTATATGAGGTGTGTGACATATGGAAGATTCATTTTCTGCAGTGGGTTTTCGTGGTTTTAGGAGCCACGCTCTATTAGGGAAATAAATGTTATTGGTATTATATATACATTGCATACGAAAACACATGATATGTTAAATTGTTCGTTTAGTTTTCTTACCAGTGCATGAAAAAACAAATTTACCCAAGTGTTCGCACAGAGAGAGAGAGAGAGAGAGAGAGAGAGAGAGAGAGCTCGGAAAAAATCCTCCATAAGAGGCCCGAGCATTAAACACCCGCAATATTTTTTCATGTAATCTTTACAGCTCGGTTTACGAGGGGATGTTTGTGGACCGGTTTAATCAGCAGTTAATGGTCCCGTATTTAAGACCACTATGCAAATACGGAATGGCATTGCGTGTGCAAAGACACAGAAATTATGGGAGGCATAATGAAATTTACTTGCGATGGTGGGCGCTCATATACTGTTCTCATTCCACCGTCAGGGAATCAGTGTATGGCACCTTGTTATGATTAATTA
Source organism: Macrobrachium rosenbergii (assembly GCF_040412425.1). Taxonomy (NCBI): domain Eukaryota; kingdom Metazoa; phylum Arthropoda; class Malacostraca; order Decapoda; family Palaemonidae; genus Macrobrachium; species Macrobrachium rosenbergii. The sequence goes on along the minus strand of NC_089743.1, from coordinate 18,658,852 downwards.
AATTGGGACCTTTATGAATCGACAGCTTCGCTTCTGTATTTTTTTAATTGATCATTTATTAAGTGTATATTAAAGTACGCTGGTTATAATGTTGACCCATAAAAATTTTGTGAAATAATATATATTTTATATTTATACAGTATATATATATATATATATATATATATATATATATATATATATATATATATATATATATATATATATATAACTTCATAGTTCAGTGGTGACGAATCGCTTGTAAATTTCCTTCGGTGATTATTCCGAGTTGAGTGAATTTTTATTTTAAACGACTTTTGTAGCTGAATGTTTGTGAATATAAAACATGTTTCGGTGCGTGTGGAAAAGAATTCATACGTGTGTGTGTGTATATATGTGTGCACGTGTGCGTGTGTGTGTATGTATATATATATATATATATATATATATATATATATATATATATATATATATATATATATATATATATATATATATATTGTTACATGGGTCGGTCGGCTAATTAGTTTAATAATTAGTTAATTGGATTTATGTCGCCTTCTTTTAACTAAGACCCACGTAATTCTGTCAATTGAGGCTAAAATTAAACTGTAAAGGACAGATACTGAATAGGTTAGGCCACCAGCTGAAAACTAGTTTAACAAAGAGTAGAGGTTTATTTCATAACCACATGAATTAATTCAGCATGAATTAATTCAGCATACTTACTGAAAAACTAGTTTCAACAAAAGTAAAATAAAAATGAAATGGATTATTTACAGGAGCTAACTGTAGCTCAAAATATTAGTCCTAATCAACACAAAAATACCTCAGTGCTAAATAGACTTGAACGCAACAGATTTATATGCCTCTCAGATGCTTTATAAGGCAGTTGAATGCAGTGAAAGTCGAAGTGAGGCTTCTTGGCACTGATGATGTGGATTCTTCTCCAAGCAAGAAGATTTTGTTCAGTCCCAAGGCGTATACACTTCTGGAAAAGACATATCCAGATGATAATCTTGTGCTACAGAAACTCTCACTTAGTCACGAGAGGATGAATCTTATATCAAGAATAGTACTTTTAACACCATGGAGAATAAGTTATGTGATTTCACTAGACAACAATAATTGTACTTAATAGATGACTTCATAAACAGGATGTGTTTTACTAGGATTTTAGTCAGTGACTGTTTAAGAGAGGAAAATTGAACAAGGAAAATGAGAGTTTCAGTTGAAGGGAAAGAGAACTGGGAGTAATTGTCACAATCAGACTTACCACTGGATGAACTAATGTAGTGATCACTTGCATAAGAATTCCTTGGTCCTTGTGGAATAACAATTTTCTCCCGCGTGTTGAGCAGACTGGGAGAGAGACAAAGAGAGCTCAGAGAGAGAGAGAGAGAGAGGGCTTACACGCCCTGCTCTTAAGATGTCTGCTGAGAGAGTCTGTTGATGCTGGGGCAGCTTCTGGCTGCTTGCTTCAAAACTCCTCCTACCCAGGGTCTGACCTGAAATGACAACAGACTCGCTAGTACACAGGATAAAGAAGACTAAGCTGTAGGAACAGTACTTCTAAAGTCTGTCCTAGCAAAACCTATCCCAGATTTAAGGCCCTCCATGCTAAAATTCTAACCCGTTGGCCAGGAGTGGACGTTATTTTGAAAACAACCCATAGGTTCCTGCCTAACTTCTTCTCAGGAGGGCAGCCCACATGGTCTGCCCCTTTACTTTAATAAAGTTTCATCTATTATTCTACTAAGAAGCAAGGAAGGGAAGGTCGAACAGCGAATATTTATAATATTTTCACGATGTTGCCTTGTAATGTGTATATCATCCTATAGTTTTGATATATTTACTCTTCTATTTATCTTGTGTTATGTGTAATAATAATATTTGTTGAAGTATCATATGTAGTGTAATGTCAGATCTCAAAAAAATTAATGCTTTAGATAACTTAACAGGGTAATTTAGTATTAATAATACATTTTTAAAAATAACGTAGTATGTGATCCACATTTTGTCTCCTAGCAACAAGAGTTCTGTACTCGTGATTTGGTAATTGGTGTTTTGGTTCAGTTGTTGTTGCGAAGATAATGAGTTGACTAGCGCGGGAATGGCAATCGAGTCTGTAAAAGCTTTGTTCCATATGAGAAAAGACGAATGATTTCGCAGTGTTTCATGAACTATCCTGGAAACCCACTTTGGTTCTTTGTCTTTGTTTTGAAAGCGTGCTGTTTGGGGCGGGCCAGTTGCTGTCTGTTTTGATCGTGTTGAGATTTCGTTAAGAGCTTCATCCCATATGATTTTTTTGTCCAAGTCACATACGCCTTTTTGAGAGAAAATGCACCTATCTCGATTACATCGTGTTTTGTAGGATTTCGTTGCTCTGATCCCGTATTGTTCTGACATCATCTGATTGTTTCATTCCCCACTAGAATCCTAAAATTTGCTTATTCTCATTTCAGAGACTGTTAGTGCTGGTTCCCTCTCTCTTTCTTTCTTCAAAAGAGAGAAGTTATTAACATAGAATATTTGTGTAGTCATTGATATTAAACTTAGCTTTTGAGATATGAACGTAGGAAAAGTGTATTTGGTAATGGCGCCTGACAAAAAGTGTGTTTTGTGAATCTAAAGCATTTCAAGTGATTTTGCAAAGGTTTTCACAAGCTTGTGTAAGGTAAAGTGAATTTTACTAATTATTACCATGGCCTAATAAGGTATATTAGGAAAATTTTGCTTTAGTGAAATTATTGTTGATAAATCTTTTGTGTATTTTTGTGTGCTCTTGTGTTTGCAATCTCCTGATTTTTCACATTTTATAAATTTTGGTGATTTGATATTTATTTACTTAGCATTTTAAATATTTCTTGATAATTTAACATTGTATACGTGATTTAATTTTCATTTTTTTAGATTTTTGTTCAAATCTTGAGTAATTCTTAATAGCTTAAATTTTGCTTGATTAACTTAATTTCTCGATAAATTAAAGTTTTGTGAATTAGTTTTGTTTAATAATTTAACCCAAGAATTAATTAAGTTTTGTGTTGTTTTCAAGCAATAGTCAATTTTTCAGATTGTGAATTCTAATTATAAATTTTGAATTAAAAAATAAATTTTTGTATTTTTTTAAAAACAGTGTTTCATTTATTGACCACCAGTGAATAGGATTAATTGTGTGCATAATGCAAAGTGATAAGCATGTTTTGTTCCTTTAGTTTTGCTAAAGTGAATTAAGACCAGGGAAACAGTTAAAGTTGTTTGATGGAATGATGCTCTTTTACTCTAGTATATTTCTTGTTTAATTGTTGATACCTCACACTTGTTTTGATAAACTTAATTTGATTTTTCACGTGATTAGTGAGCTTTTTAAGGATCACTGTTACCTTTAGAGTACTCAGTCATAATTTTTATTGTTATGAGAGTTCATGTATCTGGCTGAAGTGAGGTAAATTTTTTAAATTCTGTGATTAATTGTGTGATAACCAGGTACTTGGTATGTTTGTTACAATATATATATATATATATATATATATATATATATATATATATATATATATATATATATATATATATATATATATATATATATATGTGTGTGTATATGTATATGCATGTATGTATATACAGTATATATATATATATGTATGTATGTATGTATGTATGTATGTATGTATGTATGCACATATATAATGTATATACAACGGAATTTAGTACGGATAGTATGTTAAGCAAGTTTCTATCGAAGATTTTAGCAATTATTAATATATATCAAGTCAGCTTGCATTAATCATCTACATCTTCAGAACTGACTTCAACGGCGTTCTTGCATGTTTATGGAAAGTGAAATTAGTACGGTTTTGCATTTATTTTCCATTTTTATCTTTTAAACACGTCGTATAGAGCTAAAATTTTGGGAATAATGCAGATACGCTGGTGTTTAATGACCCACTTATGAGGTTTAAATGAAAATGTATATAGATATATATAATCTCTATACACGTTTCCTTTTCTTAAGAGAAAGATTGGCGTAAAAATTAGTATATTTAAAAAAAATTATTTATACTTACAAAGTAAAACAGGCAAGTACTGGAGAAAATATTTTGAAGTAGCGTAAACAAGTATATTCTATCACTCTCACTATGTTAGAAACACAAAATAAACGATGAATTCGTAAATTAATTAAATTAAAGCGAATAAGATTTTCTTTCGTACTCCCAGTGAGAGTCCTGTAAGATAAAAATCCCATGCCAGGGTAATATAGAACATTGGCGTAACCTGTAGATTGTAGGCTAAAGCATTTGCTCCTAGAGAAAGGGGTATATATGATACCTAGCAAGGGATACTATAAACCGTATACGGGTTTTTTGGAAAAGAATATTCTTCCAGAAACAAATTGGACACCCACGATCATTAAAATGTGGACATCAAAATTCCGCCGGTTTTGATCACATACGTTGTACCAACCACTATATAAATTTGGATTTATTATAAACTGTTTTTTGGAAGCACGTGTGGCCTCAAAGGTCAGATGCTTGAAGCTGCTTTAATCAAGAAGACAAACACCATGAATCTTTCACAAGGGTCATGGAAACCAGAGAAGATTGACCATAAGTTTTTGTATCATATTTTAAAGATGAACATTCCTTATCCCCGGGACTTAGCCAGTACCTAATGAACTCCACACTTCATAAATACCTACGCTTCACAAACTTATCGTATAAATAGTTCCCCGGTGGTCTACCAAAACCATTATTACTTGAAAAGGGGTGGAGACATTTCCAGAAAAATTAAACCCTTCTAGCTTCGATTTTTTTATGAGAAATTCTTTCTTTATATATATATATATATATATTTATATTATATATATATATATATATATATATATACAGTATATATATATATATATATATATATATATATATATACATATATATATATATACATATATATACATATATATATATATACACAGTGTATATATACATGAATATACATATATATTTGTATAAAGTAATTATTTTTTAAGCGACCCTTATTGGAATAATTTCATATTTTCATTGATTTATTGCTGTGTAATTCTTTCACTACAAAAGTTTTAAAAAATATGAAAAAGACAATTAAAAACAAAGTAATAGATAACAAATAAAAATGAATTGGCCTCTGATGTCTTTTTATGATGACACAGCCAATATATAACAATAGTACTTTATATTGTGTGCAGTGCTGTACATTACGTTCTGTATTGTCCTACTGATATACGTTTGCAAGAGATCTCTCCATTTGCTGTTTGCCTTTTGAGAATTCTCATTTCATTTATAAATAGTAATTATTGAATTTGAATAGACAGTGAACTAAGCAAACTTCTTTTTCTTTATTCTTATTAACCTGTTATAAAATTTAGGTGCTCTTAATGTTGAAAAATTACTCTTGCAGTGGTAGGTTTAACATATTGTTCCTTTTAATGATAGTTTTTTCAACATAATAAATAGGCACTTTCCCTCTCATTGGTTGAATTATCTTATTAAAGACGACTCTTGGTTCCATGATTGTAGACGTGTTTACTTGAAAAACTGAAGGCTGATAAACTTTGGAATAGAAATGGATCTGTTTTGACATGGAATAATTATGCCATTTTAAGACCTTGGGTCAGAGAGTGTATGCTTCGTCTGAAAATTAATACAATCTATATATATATATATATAAAAATGGATGTATGTATGTATGTATGTGTATATGTTCCAGGATAACTCTGAAACTCACTGAGCAATTTCAACCAAACTTGGTATATATATGACTTACTATCTGGAAAAGAATACTGTGGGGGTAAGAAATCACTGGCACAAAAAGCAGGGCATATGGGAAGGGGGTGACATGTAAAAATAACCAAAAAGAACAGATATTAGTGTCTAATCCTTGGTTTTCGAGGTCTCTGAGATGAATAGTGACACTTCCGATGCCCTTAAGTCCAAGTTCAGTTCCCAATAGGAAGGGGGATTGAGAAGGGTTGGGAAGGGGTGACATGTAAAAATAACTGAAAACAACAGATATTAGTTTCTAATCCATAGTTTTCAAGGTCGCTGAGAGGAATTGGCACTCCCAATGCCCTTTAATTAAGCCCAAGTTCGGCCCTGATAGGAAAGGTGGTGAGGAAGGTGGTGACATGTAAAAATAACTGAAAACGACAGATATTAGTGTCTAATCCATAGTTTTCGAGGTCGCTGAGAGGAATTGGCACTCCCAGTGCCCTTTAAGCCCACTAAATGAATGTAACATAACGCAAGTGTTGTAGCTTTAACTTCCTTAATGCATGATCAGTCCCATAATAAATCCACAGTGCTTCGTATAGCACACTACTCCCCCTTCATTATTTTATTTGTGTGCCTGTGTGTCAGTTTTGTTGTTTCTATACGCTTGATTCATTTACTTGAAACTGACATTAATCTTTGCTGTAGGGTTGTTGAGTGGTTATCAGTGAGTCTGTGTATTCCCTGCTTTATCTATTTATATATTTTTTATGGATTTGAAGTTACTCATTGAATTGCTCTCAATTTTCAATTATTTCAATATGATTGTATTTCACCAATTCCGAAGGTTGTGTATAACTGATAGTGAAAGAGTAAATAGAAATTGCGTTATAATTGCTATGTATTCCTATAGTCAATGTAAAATTGTACAATGAAAATAGTAATATTGCCATATGTATATTTACCAAATTCCTTTGCTATAATAATGTCACATGTATATATACCAAATTCTTATTCATTACTCGTGGAAACCGTTGGAAACTGATATTATCGTCATTCTCAACAATGATTTGCCTAGCCTTTCCTTTAATACTGGAATTTGATGCAGTCATGCTTCGCTTTCATCAATGACCTCGGTGCTATGAACGTAATACAGTTACATTTTCAGTGATAATGACACCCCTATAGCAAACGTTGTATTTTTTTTATGTGTTTTAATTCAAATGTTTCTATCTTTGGTTTCAGCCGCTATGGTCGCCTATTTAGGTGACGAGCGCTAAGAAGCAAATAAGTAGTTTCAACTCGGTTAAGTTTAGACAAAATCTCTAACAATTTCTTTATTTATTTACTTTGATTTTGCAGATAAATATGTTTAGATTATCAGCCATTTATAGTATTATCTTACAATTTCGATAAGTATCGCATATCCTACTCAAGGTATTGCTTATTGTACAAGAGGGTCAAATATTTGTTTCTACGAGCATTATCATACTATTGGGAACCCTGCTATCACGTCTGATGTCATAGTTTACTTCACAACTACCATCTTTCTAGGTGCTTACCAAATTTAGCGAAGTTTCCCGTTGTATTTCTTTGATATCCTCTGATAAGTGCCTCAATTATCAATATTAGACATCATTGCATATTTTTGCCAATTAGGCTTCAAATAGCTATTTCCAAAATACGATCCATATTCGATGCTTTGTAAAGAGTTTATCGACGAAAATAGATCAGACACGGCTCTTAAATGCACAGTAGTGTAGCTTTTTCGTTCCATGAAATTACTCTGTTGCTCAACTTTAATGCTAATATCGGTGAAGACCCAAGTGGTGTTTAATCTGCGTTTTTTGTTGATTGCTTCACTCCAACGTTTCCTGTTATTTCTAACAAGTTAGTTTGAATGTTTTTCCTTGTACTTGGAGAATTGTTAATGCTACACCTTTAAGTATAAATGTGGCTGGAGTAGCTCTAGTCCTGCTGGTTACCGCCAGTGTCTGTAACGAGCAAGTTTTCTAACGTTTTTCAGTGTCTGTTGACAAAATCCATGAATGCCTATGTTGGGAGTAATCGTCAATTCCTTGGTTAGTAGCATGGGTTCACAGTGGCCTAGGTGCTTCTAATGCTCTTCTGTGAATTTCCAGTCTGCATGACCGGTCTTGATTTTACTGCTGCTTTTGACTGCATTAATCATGAAGCCCTTTGGTTTAACCTTGTAAACGCGCTTATTGCTTATGTAGATTATGTGACACCGTTTAGCAGACGCACATGGTTGTTGAATCTCTTAACAGAGATTAACTAAAATTAGTACACAGTACAAATTATGAGCGATGCTACTATAGCCAATAAAGTTTGAAGTTTCATCGACAGTGATTCTTCAACCATGTGCGACACATTTAAAATTTTAGGGGTCATTCTTGAGTGTTAATTGGCTTTTGAGAAATAAATCAGGTTTATCTCTTTAGTTACACAAAAACTGGTATAATGAAAAAATCTTTCGGAAGTTTGGAAACCTGGCTATCCTTGGGAAATGTTTTAATACTCTTATTCTTCCATGTTTTGAATAGTACTAGATGTGTAGATAATTTTACCAGTTTGCTTTTTCTTTGAATAGCCAGTACCACACAGATTTCTTAAAATATTATTCCTGTTGTAACCAAATTGTAGATTGCTCTTCATTATCCCATAGTTTAATCGTTGGAAGTTCAGAAGGCCAAACTAGTTTATTTTGTATTAACTTTCCTTTGTGATTTTTCTTATTTCTCGTTATTTGATTTTCTTTTGTTATTTCTCTTTTGTAGTGCATTCTCTGCTTTTAGGACCCCAGTTCTGGTAGCATTTCTACCTCTCCAACCTTGTTCTCCCTATTCCCTTTTTCTGTTTAGGTATGGTCTATTTAGAACAATGAGTAGGCCCAGCCCCTTCCCGTGAGCACTAACATATGCGTCCATAAGAGTGATTAAGTGGTAAAAAGTCGTTATTTGTTCAAGACTGTATAACAATAAAAGCTGATTATTCATTTACTAAGTGAACTTATGGCGAGGAAGTTCCATTTTGTGTTAATGTTCCACCCCTTTCCTTAAAGATACCTTTCCTATGTCTCACTATCACTAAGCTTCATTTTTATTGTCTTGAGAGAGAGACAGAGACAGAGAGGGAGAGAGAGAGAGATGAATTATTAATACTTGAAATTAACATATATATAGACGGAATAATTGAGAGCTTTGATATAATATCGAATATCAGGGTAATGAGGAACCATTGAGCTCTGTTCCCCGGGAGTTGAGAAAGAGAGAGAAAGAGACACAGATAGAGAGATCTTGGGTGCTTCATATCGTTAATAACGGTAAAAGCAATAATACCACATTAATGGAATCGCCGTCGACGGCTTGTAATATAAAGTTTTGCAAAAAAGATGAAGACTTCTCTTGGAATAAGGCCATTCGATATATTTATCTGGGAATGTTGTTCAAGGAAATTGAAGGTAATTAAGACAAGGAATTTGTCATTTATATCAATATTGGTATTTACAGCTTCAAAATAATTAAAAGGATCAATGATTCGCCTCATATTTGCAAAATAATGTTAGGTGGAACACGTGCATGCTTATGAAGTGATTACGGCTCTAAACATCTCTCCCACTCATGCAAATTAATGTGAAGTATAAGTGCATCATTTCACCTTCAAAGAAAAAAATATTAATGATTTCGTTCCATTTTAGTACTTGCTAAATATAGTTAACATATTATTTAAGAAGCATGTCTTATGATTCATTACCTGGAACGCAGAATGGACCAAAATGAAATGACATATGTTCCAATCTCGATGCATTAAAGTTGTTTTTACAAACAAAATTTTTCCGCCAAGATTTCTATTCATCATTTGGTGGAGTAGATGTGGAAATTAGTCTAAGAAATTAGATGATATATGAGAACGTGGCTGCATAAATACATTATAAAGGCATTTTGATATACTGTAAGTAATTGAAAATTTACTGTCAATTAAAAGCTAATTAAACAAAACGAAATATATTTTCAAGAAAAAACCAGACTTCAGGATTCAGTGAATGTAGTGAATTCCGCTTATTTCAAATGATTTTCTGCCTTGAAGAAAGATAGGTGCTAAATCATAAACAGCAGAAAAAACTGACAAAAATGTTAAACTCAGCCCCTGTATGATAAAGCTTTATGTCGGTGATTTAATTTAGACCAATATTAGCAAGTTGCTCCTTTAGATTTGTCTATTAATGTCTGACGATCAAGTAAAGTCGATAATCCGGTGCTTTCTAAGACCGTGGAAGTGAATGTTAAACTATTTTTCCTCTGCAGTCACCTCCTGTTAGGAACAAAACGCCTTATGCTGAGAAAAAATTGATATATAATGTATACACGTATATATGTATATATGTATGCAGGTCGCCAGTGGTACCTGGTTCTGATTAGGGGACCCGGGATCGTTTCCCACTACCGGACATCAGAATTTCTTCATATTTCTTGCACTTGGATCTTAAGGCTTTGTAGTGACAAGCGTATCCATAAAAGCGCGAAGAACTCTAGAAAGTTAACAGGGTATTGTGGCTATTAAAATTACACGCACACACACATATATATATATATATATATATATATATATATATATATATATATATATATATATATATATATATATATATATATATATATATATATATATATATATATATATATATATATGTATTCATTATTCATTACCATCCAGTAACCATCAATCACGATTCACAAGCACTGCTTACCAATTCCATCAGTGTTTATTATTACTTATCAATAGTAACCCTTTTTTTTTTATTAATAGCACCAAGCATTAAACAGTAATTATCATCGTCATCATTGCCCTCTCAACTGCAATAAAAAGGGATTCACTTTTTGACTCCGGCCAGCTATGATCGCAGCTTTGTTCGTAATTTCAGAGAACAGATCAAGAACACTTCCATTTTATCCGCCATTGCCTTAACCGTTAGGCCCCTCGCTCATTTCCGTAAAGGATGCACCGCGCACAGAAAAATAAGAACGCTAATCCTAACATGATAGACGTCACAGGATGAAGAGAAAATGAGTTCTTGTTCACGGCTGCATATTAATTTGGATGTATTGATGGTTATATTGATATATACATGCGAGCTTCACTTGCCACCTGCGTTAAAGTGATTTCGTTACAAAATGAGAATTGTGCTTCGCGTTCGTTTTCCGTCTCTTTACTCTCCTCCTACAGGTGCCGTGGTTGTATGCACCCTCAACCGTCATCATTAAATCTATTTGGATTTCCATTTGGTTCGTCGTTTTAAAGTATTATTGTGGGATTACACCTGAAACCTTTCTATATTTCAGAGAACGCGAAACTACGTTGGTGGACTTAATATGCAAAATAACATCAACAGAGATGATTGCAACATATCTTCTTGTATGAGAAATACTGGACTAGAAATGTGATGTGCTTATACATGTGATGTATGTTTGGCAAATGATATAAATTTATCAATATTTAAAATGAATTCTTTACTGAGGTATTGTAAAACAGATTTCAGGTAGTTCATCTTCCATAAGCTGTTTTACGCGGAGTAAGCGATTATCAATGTCTATCTACTGAGAATTTTCATAAATTTGATCATGATTCTGTCGATTATCAATATCTATCTACTGAGACTATCCATAAACTTGATCATGGTTCTGTCTTTCTCTGATCAGTTCTTAAGAGTATTTTCATATTCTACTAAAATCTGAAAGAGTGGTTTAATCAGATGACTTAAATTTCTGTTGATTTTCAGCAAAGATTTAAAGAAAAGAACAATAATGATTACGTGGAATATCTAATTTCTTCTTCGTTTTAACGTGCTTTTTCCCATGTTTATATGGGGTAAGCCCGATGCCTTCTTTTGAAGGACTTTGGTTTGGCGTTGGGTAGGTCGTAGCCTCGATCGGCTACCCTGCCTGACATCGCTTAGACCCTGGTAGCGAACGTGTACATGTATCGTACCAAATCCCCAGCTCCCTTTCTCCCAGCAGTGAGGAGAACTGAGCGGTTAGGTCGACAGTTCGAGACGTGTGAGGTGTCTGTTATGTTTTTAGAAGATGTTGGCGTGGCTTTGTTTATGTGTGTATTAGTCTGTAACGCCCATTTGCTTTCAGCAAACCTAGCAAACCTATCCGTTGATTACATACATAATCCCGGGGTGTCTACACGGATAGCAAAGTGTCCGCCTCTCTAACCAGTCGGCTGCGGATTTGAGCCCACGCCACGGACCTCTATGAAGTCCGAGGCTGCTGCTCTACCGACCGAGCCATCGAGGCTCACGTGGAATATCTTAATGATAAACCATTTAAATCAAATCAGATCTTTACATGAAACGATGTTCAAGATTTCAGGTAAAAGCATGAACCATGCAAAATAGAAAATTAAATATGAAATTTTGACAAAAGGAAATTGCTTGAAAGAATACCAGAGGTTAACGGTTGTTACACACCTACTATCTGAAGATGTGCCTTGTTATACTCCATGTAATCTCTGAAGTTATTTAGCGACAAATTATGTCCTGAAGAAAAAAAATTTGCGTAGTGAACATTTTGACAATTAGCAATTTAGGGATAGGAGATAAGTCATATTTTAAAATGGCAGGAATGTAATTAAACCCCTTCCCACCCAAAAAAACCATCTAGCACAGCCTAACTTAAAAAACAGATCTACTTGCATCATCGCACACATGGCGATTAATGTAGCTTAGGTAGAAATATACAAAAGTATATCAAGTTAAAAGTCCAACTAACAACTGGAACCTACGCAAACGCGATTACACCAAGGTAGGGTCTTGGATCTGAATAAAGATTTACCGAAAAACTCTTAACAAATATTTGCTTGGTAAAGACTGCTGGAAAATTACAGAGCAAGATTACATTATACTCTCCTTAATTTGGGGACTTGCATTGCTTTCAGCTAGGTGAGGCTGATAAGTTTAGATAACTTCATAAGCAAACTGTCAATAAGATATAAGCTAGTAAGTAATAAATTGTATATTTCCTCTTTGGGAAAACGAGCTAAATAATGAAGGTTAATACTAAAGCACAAATAATATTATCCTTTGCTTATTAATATAATCTCGAAAACGCTGTTCTCATTTTTTGACTTAAGAAAAAAGATTCCGAACAAAGGGCTTCATCTTATTGTACTGCAGATGCCTTTGGCACCTATAGAAGGAAGACGCCGAAACTGTAGACAGATAAAACGTTTTAATATATGTGTGTGTGTATATATGTATACACATATATATGTATGTATGTATGTATGTATGTATGTATGTGTGTTTGTGTGCGTGCCTGCGTGCGCGTGTGCGAGATCTTCAATTTTCCAGCTCAGATATCTGAATTTTGAATTGAAAGTGTTACTGTAAAGTGAATACAGAAGTACTACATCATTTCATAACCAAGGCAAAAGTCACAGAATGGGAGAAATCGTCTCTTTCGAAACTTTCATCTTATATCTGCATTGTAATAAAGCTTCACGGTCCTTGGTCAAGGATTTATCTTTGTAAATTCTTATGTCTTGATAGTATGTTTGGAAAGCGACTACACACAGGAATTCTCCATGCATCCACTCCTCATGACGAACTGAAGTTTAACTTTGTATGAAGAGCATGTGGCATAATGCTTCAAACAATTTATGTTTATACCAAAGAAAACTGCGAGTTTTCCGGTCTTGCTCAGTAATAATCTACCACCGCTTTCACTGTGCAAGTTTCTGAAGTGATATTCTGGGAGTGACATTTAGAGAGAATATCATTCCTTTTCCATACAAACCTTGTTGCACAAAGATAGAAAGACAGTAACATTTTCTTCCAAATAAAAGATCTTTACTTTGAATAAAGTTACCTATGACCCAACCACTGATTTTTATAAATTGCTTCCCTAAAAGTCTTCTGGTGACGCAAATGAAAGCCTCAAAAAACATGAAACGGAAAAATCATACAATATGTCAGAAAGCAGACTTACCATTTAAGGGAAATTCTTTTTGTAGCAACAATGTAAAGTGAAATCCACGTCTGCTCTGCAGATTTCTTCAATGTGCACCCAAAGTGTCCACGTTTGTTCGAGGAAAAACTTGTTCTCTTGTTGTATTAAGGCAAACGTGACTGAGAATAATATTATATAGGATTCACAAGTTTCCCACACATTACTTGCTTGATAGGTCATTCCTTCGGATGACAAGGCGACTGGAGTATACTCCCACTAGGATAGATATATTCATGGGCAACTGTTAGTTCAATGCCTCAAAATAACATTAAGATATATCCATCTTGTGCAAGTTTTATAAGATCCCCTTGCATGTAGACTGAACTTGGTCAAATTGTTAACGAAGTTTTAATGCTGTAATTCCAAAAACCGTTTGGTTATAGTTCCCTACTAACTGGACAATGACAGTGTGACAGCGCGCGCATAGAGATGATTGAAATTAATGCTAATACTGAAAGGAATCAGAAGCTACACAAAATTTACCTCATTGCATCTTAAGGAAAACAGTCAAGATCTAGATTAATGATCAATCCCTGGTTTGTTGATTCATGCAGATAGAGTAACAGTGCTACACAGACCAGCTTCAATACCACGTGAAAATCCCACCTGATTGGACTGTGAGGATTGTTGATATTTTCTGGGTAATTATGCGGGAGAAATTAAAACAAAAACTTAAAAACTGAATACAAAAAATAACAGTTTAAAATTCTTCATCAGATATATCTGTTAACCCCGCATTAAAGCTAGTGATAAAGATAGTTGACCACGCCACCCATAAAGCAACAGCAGAGCAGATTCTAATAACATTTTTAGCCTTGTGTGACCACTTGTCACTAAATTTGCTTTTCACTCTTTGGGTATCAAAATGAACATCAGGATAGGTGTCCCTAAAGTTTTAAAAAAGAACTCCAGGATAACATTTTATATAGTTTACATTTAATTTGTGAATATAATTTTTTCAGATGAGAAACAACCATGTAATACTACACTTGTTCCAAATGGTAGAATAATTGCCGATTGCTACAGTCATAAATTTGAAAAAGCAGGTAGGCAGAAAATGACGCTGATTTTTAGCATGAGCAGGAAGTTACTCCTGTAGTGGAGTTGGTAAAGCCATGTGCTTGCAATTCGGAAGACGAAAACACCATTGATTAGTGGACTTCGCACTGATTTTCCACCCCATTCTCCCCTTCAAGTGGATGGGACTGATGAATGAGCCTGAGGCTTTGACTGCGTAACTTTTGTCCAACATCTTACTTTTGAGAAACATTTAATGAAAGTGTCATCGAATGCCGCGCGAAAATTAGGTAGTATACGTAAGGCCCTATATATTAATAACTGATATAAAATTCACTAGACTTTAAGAATAACTTAAACTCAACGGGGAATTATGATTAAGTGCTTCTGCATCAGCCTGGATTCGAACTGTGACCTTTGGTTTAGAAACACCGATGGACTATCCTTCAATCAATTATAATTCCCTTTGGGTATAAATTATTCCCAAGCTATTATGAACTTGGTATTAAACGGTATTTGTATATATATATATATATATATATATATATATATATATATATATATATATATATATATATATATATATATATATGTGTGTGTGTGTGTGTGTGTGTGTGTGTATATATATATATATACACATATATGTATATGTGTGTATGTATATATGTATTAGCTGTTTAGTAGTTAATGACTGATTCTTTTTCCGCTGGCCAAAAGACGGTTTACATTTAGTAAGCTGTTGGAAGAGTAAAGGTAAAATAATTTAAAACAGTACAATGTTATTTCAAAGTGGTTTACTAGGCCGGACATTTCGGGACCTACGAGGATTTACCCTCAACAGAATGAATAAAAAAAAACCGAATTAGGTACTTGGATATATTCTGTTAAGAGGAAATACGAAAAGGCTAGGAGAATTGACTAGCTAGGCAGAGGATGTTGGTGGTTGGGCTTGTATGGAGATATATTCTCTCTCTCTCTCTCTCTCTCTCTCTCTCTCTCTCTCTCAACCAGTGTGTAGGTGGTGATTGTTGGACAAGGCCTAAGACTTAAGGGGGTATTTCAAGTGGTATGAAAAATTTTTCATGTTGTAATGCAGTATTTCAAAAACGTTATGAATACTCTGATATTGTAAGTTATTACACCTTTTTTAATTTTCAGTATATGGCCTCGAGAATGGAGGGTTGCACAGAATTTCTTTTCCATCCATGCAGTTTTTTTTTTGTGGGGTAAAGGACGTGTTTTTATAACTAGTGCTGTTTGATGGCACCGTCCCGAAAGTGGCCTTTATTCTTTAGCCTATCATTTTTTTTTATGTATAAAGTTGTTCCTCTGGAGCACAGGTGTGGGGTTTTCTGGGGCGACATTACTCTTAGGGATAAGATGCAGTTTCTTTTTGGATTTATAGTACGCTATAGTACTTATAACCATCATTCAGTCAGTGGGATGGACGTTTGAAGTTCTGATGGCTTATAATTTTCTCTTGAGTTTTGTAGGATGTTGTCATTTGGGTTGCACATTAATGGATTACCTCATCTTCATCATCGCTGTTGCTTGGCATTCCACTCAACTGTCTGGTATACCACTGGTCCATAATCTTCCTGGTGACCGACGGTGATGGTAGGGAAATGATTGTTCACTTGTTGGGTGGCTTGCTCAGATACCGGCCCAACTGCTTCAGTGAAACAAGACGAATCAGCTGAACAGACTGTAAATTCTATTTTGTGCCTGGTGCCGTTGGACCATGCCCTGCACTGGTAACCTTCGCGTAGACCAGCACTTCAATTTTAAATAAAGCCTTGGTATTAGAGGACATCAAGGATTGGAACCTGATTGTTATTGCTTCTGTCTATTATGAAGAGTAGACTGCCTCTTTCGTGCACCCATGAAAAAGTCTACAAAAGCAACCTAAGTAAGTGTTACATTGCTGTCGATCTACTGGTAATACCGTGACAGATTTAGTATCCTTATCATACACCTGTGCAAGTATATGTTTGATACATATGATTAAGTGAATTAAGAATCATGGGGCCATAATATTAGTTAGTATCCCATGGAAGGTGCAGATGTAAAAAGTAAATTGTTTGCATGCTATAGGCAGAGTAAGAACTGAAAGGATGAGGGATGTAGAGGTATGAAAAAGGATTACTACAGAAGCTTAAGCGTAAAGATGAGTCTGTTGATGCAGTATGGTCAAGTAGGGAGAATGGTAGATGATAAGTTATTAAAAGGAGCCTTGGAACATATGCAAAACAGAGTTGAGTAACAGAATTTGGAAGTGAATTCAACTAGCTGCTGCTGAGAATTAATTTCAGAATAAGTAGTACTTTGCACAAGAGTGTCATCTTGATGCAGCAGTTACGGGATGTAGTAGCATTGAGTATAGTCTTATTATTGTCTGGGATTCAGCCTTTCATGGAAATGTCTTTAGCTTCGTATGTGTGTGTATGTGTGTGTGTATATATATATATATATATATATATATATATATATATATATATATATATATATATATATATATATATATATATTAAAAACATTAATCTACAAATGTAATTTAATATCCAATGTGCTCTACTTCGGGAATATGACAGTAGGGGAATTATATTTGATAAACGATTCGGTACGTGGGAAATTCGAATGCCCGAAAGTACGGATCGACGACTTTCAGTGATGTCGTTAACCACTCGTCTGTTAAGAGAGGTAAAAGCTGATACCAACTCTGCCTTACATACTATATGCCCACCTCCACCATGATTGCCAGTTGGTACATTTGAAACACTTAGCTATTCATGAATTTTTATCACATACACTGCTGCATTTACATTTACAAACACCGAGCTACAATATAATTGAAAGTCGTCGATACGCACTTTCGGGAGTTCGAGACTCCCAGGTGATCAGTCACTCTTCAGTTGTAGTTCCCCTGTAGTGATACTCCTGAAGTAGAACGAATGCTATGTCATGGTGCATGTGATAAAACTCATATATGTATGTATATATACATACATACATACATAGAAGGAGTGGCAGAAGTATTCGAGCAGTTGAAAGGATGGATTATTGCATTGATATGGTTTGGTCGTGTGGAAAGAATAGACTAAAATAGGTTGGTGAAAAGAATATCCAATATGGAAATGTTGGGAGGATGGAGAGGAAGACCTACAGTTGGACTGAGAATTGCCTGAAATGGGTATTTGAAAGAAGAAGCCCAATCCAGGAAATGAGTATGGGCAAGATGCAGTGCGTAAGGTAGGTCGACATGCTGCTTGTGAATATTCTGCATAGGACCTTTTCTTTTCCTGAGAAGCCGCTCCTTATTCAAGAAAACAGCGGAACGTTGAAATAAATTTTATAATATATATATATATATATATATATATATATATATATATATATATATTTATATATTTATATTTATGTTATACATACATACACATGTGTATATATATATATATATATATATATATATATATATATATATATTACAAATGCATACATATACATGTGTGTACATGTATTGGTGTACATGCTCGTGACACACGGTCTCTAGCAATGTTTAACAAACCTCGCAAGTGGGGGTATGTGTTTGTTCATTCAGAGTTCAGTGTGTATTCACCTGTGAGGATCAGCGATTCAGGTAGAGCCAGCCACCTTTGGTCTAGATACATGAGAGAGTCACATGGATGGGCGGAAACTTCTGTTCATCAGTGCTTTAGTTCAAAAGCTTCCAGAAGTTTGGTGGGTTTCAGCTAGCTTTCTAGGTGTGCCCAATGAAGCACATGTTCGTGTGTACATTGTAAAAGAATCTTGGTGCAAGGTGCTTTTGGAAAAAGCGATTCATTGGATGGAGGGAAACGGTGGCCAAAGGACATGTTGGACAAACTGGGAGTTGCAATTCCCATAATTTCATTCGCCAATAGTGAGTAGAGACTTTGGAAAATTACTAACTTTTATGAGCTTTCCTTTGCAGATGTAATTAAGTTTATGATTTAATATTTATCTCATGTGGTTCTGTGCGTTTGTAAATTGGGGGAGCGATAATTTCTAATGGATATGATTCCTTCTCTTTTGGGCAGCAATGTTTCAATGGAGCCATGTTTCAAGTGAGTTGAAACCTTAATCTGGCATATAGCCCCTTGTGGGAATGAAACTGGGGCGGAAGTGACTGTTTTTTTACAGACCACAGCCTACTGTATATAATGGACATGGATGGGCGGAGTTAGTTCCTGCTGCAGTTTTATTCCTCATATATAGTGTAATTGGGATAAGAGATTTACCATGCATGATTTTTCTTTTACTTGGTGTCACGATCCAAGAATCGTTCCAGGTTCTTTCAAACTCTAAACAACAATGTTTCAACACCAGCAATTGTTTGAAATGAATATAAAAAGGGTTTCACACATTTATTCACAACCTTATTTCAAAGAAAACAGAATGTTGCTTCCCCTTTGCTCTCATTCAACGTAACACTAAAGAAAATAAATCTCAGTTATAGATGGGGTACAGATTGTAAAAGCAATCTTAAATGGTGAATTGGTGAGTTATCCTTTCGTGGCTGGGGTTTCAGTTGAAGAGAATGCTATCACGATGATTCATTGGATGGAAGGGGAAACTCAGCAGGGATGTTGCTGGTACCAAAAGGATTAAAGAGGTCTTTCAGGGACAAAGCTGAATGGTGGGAGTTGTTGGGTCAATTCCCATCAGACCATGCCGTGCCTCTGTGGAATTCATAAGAAAATAAAGAACTATTCTTTCTGCTTTGTTTTTTTTCATCTTTTAGAGATTTATATTTTATTCTTTGGAAAAAATAAAATAAGATTACTACATAACTTTATTACATTAAAACAACCAAACACATATTTGATGATGTAAAGAATTTGTAATTACAGTTTAAATTTATAAAATAAATTGATGTATACAATTATATCTCAATTATGTTCTATGGTTCTGAGCTTTTTCATTTTATTTTGCGCTTTTCTTGATGAACTAATACTTTTTTCTACGACTTCTGGAATGATTCTAACAAAAAATTTAATAACTTCGTATGGTAATTGATGTTATTGCTTTTTAAAACACTCGCTAATTAAATGTTATCAATGGCCTTTTCCCTGTTTTAAATATTTTTCCCCCGATAACAGAGAAACATTTTTCTATTGTTTTTAAATGCACCAAAATGAGTTGCAAAGCGTTCCATCTCTTAATTACGGCACCAACCACGAGCCATCTCCCTTCGTCACTGCAGGAATGAAACTTGGAGCTATATAACCACCAACGTATTGTAAGCCTCCATCTTCCATGCATTTTTCCAATTCTACATTGTCATCATTTTGCAAATCAGCAAATTCCACTGCAAACAAAATACAGGATTAGCCCTTTTGGATGGACTTACATAGGATGTTTTCTTTGGAAAGCTGGAAAATGAGGTTGATGTCATCATATCACTATTGCAACTTTCAACGTTGCAGTTTTTAGTTTCCTCTCTTTCATAGAATGTGGGCTCTGATTAGTGTAAATTGGCGATGGGTGTTGATGACATGCAGCCATTTACCAAAAATGACCATCTTGATTTGATAAGTTTTTTGAAATTTATCTTTGACCATTGTCAGCAGCTTCATTAATGAATTGCATGATTAAATTAATTTTTCCAGGTTCTTTTAAACTTTCATTTCTTTAAACATATCATGCAACGTTTTGTTTCCAGATTCATCCCCAGGCATTTCTTGATGGTTTCCTATCATAGGGCACTCGAGAGTTAAATAAATGAACCAGATATCTACAAAAATAAAACTCAGTCTTATCTTCAACACCTTTGTTACAACATATTTATGTTGTTTTGGACAACCGCTAGTTTAACATTCATGAAAATTAGAATGATTGCTTTTCCTTATTTGCTAGATCATTCTTTTCATAATTAACTCCTAACTGAACCACAAAGCAAAATCTCCCGACAACACAAATCCATGATCAGTTATAGATGGTGCAGCAGTACTTCTCTGTTATCATCAAGGTTAACAAATGCAGAATTATCTATATCAATGCCTAAGGAATTCCATAAACTAAATGGTAACCATGGTGAAAGTTTATCCTGAATAATCGATTTGGATCTTTTTCTGGGCCAAAAATTATAATAAATAATTTGTTTCAGAAGTCGTAAGTTCAAGCAGACTTTGTATGTTTTGGTGGAAATGGTCACCGATGCCGGCCTACGTCACGGTCTGTACCTGAAGAACAGTCATAGAAGGTCGGGGTTGGAAACCTCTTTAATCTATAGGGATGTTGCTGGTACGATGACCACGGGCTCGTAGACGTCACAAAAAGAATGTCTTAAGTTGAGGCAGCAAATGCTGTTTCTTCATGAATCCGGAGATGGTGCAAATGGAGGGCAGGAAGGGTTGAAGACTCGTCCTTGCTACAGGCAGGAAGGGCTGACTACTTCACGTTGTCACAGGCAGGAAGGGCTTAGTGACTACTCCATACAAGCAGGAAGGGCTGACTACTTTTCTTCGTCACTGCTATGTAGGCTCGCTGCTTCACCTTCGTCTCGAACATGGAGGGCTTAGGGACTTCTCACTACAAGCAGGAAGGGCTGGCTACTTCTCTTCGTTTCGGGCAGCACAAGATTTTATGGAGAAGAGTAAGGGTCGTCCGAGCGGGAAACTTCCCTCGAAACCTTGCTTTGTCCGACCACTCTTAAGTTCCCTCTCTGTCTCTGTCTGTCAATATCTCTGTCTTGGGAAGTCTTTTCTCGAAGCTTATATACCACTGTATGAGCGGAGCTAATGACGACAGACAATTGGCATTCCCTTAGAAGGAGCTTTTTGATTTTCTACACAATGATTGGTTCCTAATATCCGCCCCTTTCTGGTCACGCCATGGAAGATTCCAAATCAGATTTTCTGATGCAGTGTGGATCGGATATTGCGCCATGTTACAAAGGCATGGGATGAGATACCACGTGGTGTCGTTTCCACAAGAGAGGGTTTTCATCGACTCTCTAATTGTCCATGATGCGTTGACAACAGGAACTGACTGGTGAGCGAACATAGGAAGCAGTCACGTCTTGGAAAAGAGATATTTCTTTTTCAGTATATTTCATCATTATTGCATCTACCCATGACACGTGGTTTATTGTTAGGCTTGCAGAATAAATTTCTAATTTTGATAATCTGGGGTTTGGTTTATATACATCAGTTTGGAAATAGATTTTCATAGAATTCATAAGTGCGTCAGAGAAAGAGGGAGAGAGAGAGGAGTTGCAACACTCAGCAAGGGGGAATTCCGGTAGCGCCACCAATATTTCTTTGCATTTTCTTCAAGGTAGGTAAGATAAAAATATAACACGCCCTTTGAGTGCATGTAACAGTGGTGGCATATATATATATATATATATATATATATATATATATATATATATATATATATATATATATATATATATATATATATATATATATATATATATATACATATATATATAATTATATATATACATATATATATATATATATATATACATATATATAATTTATGTTATATATATATATATATATATATATATATATATATACATATATATATTTGTGTGAAAAAGTCCGGCAGTTAGGTTGGCGTGGTTTTTACAACATTTACAAGTGTCAGT
This sequence comes from Macrobrachium rosenbergii, assembly GCF_040412425.1. Classification (NCBI taxonomy): domain Eukaryota; kingdom Metazoa; phylum Arthropoda; class Malacostraca; order Decapoda; family Palaemonidae; genus Macrobrachium; species Macrobrachium rosenbergii. The sequence goes on along the minus strand of NC_089743.1, from coordinate 18,636,440 downwards.
AAAAATTTATTAGTTCTATATAACTAATTGTGTGCGTGTGTGAGGTTGCAATTTTATCTATGTCTATATATATATATGTATATATAGTATATATATATATATATATATATATATATATATATATATATATATATATATATATATATATAAATATATATACTGTATATATATTTTACTCATGCAGAATATGAACGAAAAGACCGGTAATATATGGAACAAATTCTAATGAGTACATTTCATAAAACTCGAGTATAAAATTTGGCCCTCAAAATTTACGGTTTGAGGGAAGAGAATGACAGATAAAATGTTCAAAAATATTGATTTACGAGAGATTCGGCGTAAAAGAGAAGGGGGAGAGTTTTTCCTCTATTTTTAACTAAGCGAAAAGGGGGGAAAGTTTTATCATGAGAACCAACGGGGTAGGATTAGCCTTCAATTCGGCATTGAACAATATGCAACAGTAGTATAATTTAGGTAAGTGGATTGTGAAATAGCATTTATCGAATACTGGATATAAAATAAATGGTGAAAATAGCTCTTACATTTTTAATTTAGGTAATAACCACTGGGACTCGCAATCAAATTCCCTTATCTACAGAGGGACGGAAGGAAAATAGAATGCCGGCCTTGGCCACCTAAAGTTGAAGACAAACAAAAGTGGGGAGGAAGAAGAGTGGGTTTCGACATCAAAAGAAACGAAATAAATCTTAGACAACCATAAATACGGATGCATAGATTAGTAATTCATCAGTGTAGAAAAATGTAAGTGACGTATTTCCAGTTTAAATGAATTCATATTTGATGTCCAAAAAAAAAAAAACATTATTATGTAGTACTTTAGGAAAAAATTATTATGTAGTCAGAGTTCACTGACAAGATGGTCTTTTAGAGTTGATTGTGGGATAAATACCCTTCCATTATAAAAATTCTTATCCACATGACTTCCATGCACATTCTAATATATTTATATTCATATGTGTATATATATATATATATATATATATATATATATATATACACTGTATATTTATATATATACTAGAATATGAAACACTGTAATGGATATTTTATATATACTAGAATATATATATATATATATATATATATATATATATATATATATATATATATATATATATATATATATATATATATATATATATATATATATATGTATATATGTATGTATGTGTGTGTGTGTTCTTGTGTGGAAAATTCATACGAATATTTAGATGGGAAAGAAACGAGAAGAAAGTTTGTTAGATGGTATTGGTTAATTGGTTTTAGATCAAGCTGGCATTGTGTAAGCAAGGGCCCTTGCCATGATAGTTGCCCTTAAAGTGTGGTAAGGTGTGGGATCTCTGACAAGTATATTGACTTTTAGTACACTGTGGATGGAGGAGTAAGTTGATGGATGTAATTATGGTGAGAGGAGTGGCTGGAGGAATATCAGAGCATTTCCTGACTGGAATGTATCTATAAATGGCATTAAAACAAGACAGTTTGATAAGAAAGAAATTAAAATAGCTTATGAGGAGATGTTACACTGTTGGAAGTGCGTACTCACATATAGATGCATGCATTGATAAATAAACATATATACATACATACACATATATTTATATTTATAGGTAAATAGGTAGATAGATAGGTATAATTATATATTTATATATATATATATATGAGCATGAGCATGGATGGGGCCTTTTGTTTATTTATCCTTGCATGTATCTATATGTATATATATATGAATATATATATATATATATATATATATATATATATATATATATATATATATATATATATATATATATATATACATCAAATCATTAAATAAATATATATACCAAAATAGCCATATATATATATATATATATATATATTGTTATAATCAAAATTTTAAACCAAAAGTAGTGTTCTTAAAAAAATAAATAAAGAAAAAAATAGATTGAGGCTAGGAGGTCTCAAAATTTAAATAACAAGCTTTGAAGTGAGCAAAGTTAAACAAAACAGTACCTTAACTTAATTTATTAGTTATATTCATATTTGTACAGTGAGTCACAGCAGTCCAAATAAAATATCATTATATTATAAATCCGAAGGCAAAATGCTATTTACCGTGGCAAACCATTAAATAAAGAATTACTTCACCAAAACAGAGCCAGCTTGATTACTCAATACCGAACCGGTTACAAAAATAATCAAAATTTCTTAACACCAAAGAAAGTGGCAAAAACACTTGAACCATTACATTAAAAATAAGCCAGTCTCAAAATTTAAATGACAATATTTGAAATAATAACAGTTGAGCTCAACCGATTCAAAAAATAGCAGTATTCAAAACTTGGAGTCGTAAAAACTCATAAAAAACTTAACCCAAAAATAAATCAAATAAATGGTAATAAGCATAGTTGCTAAGCTTTAACACGACATACTGAAAGTAAACTGAACTGTTAAGCATTAACATGACATATTGGAAATAAACTGAAGATTCAAGACTTTAGACCAAGTCACGACAACAGATGAAAATGTGTGTCATCCCCGCAGTACTCCACTACCACCGAGGTAATCCTCAGTCAACATTGCCTAAAACCAGCAATCAAAAATGATGATCACACATCAATACAGCTCTCAGCTGCCGTTGAGACATTACTCAACACCATGTCGCTCTTGACGCCACCCAAACATGTCATAATCTTATGACAAACACCGTGTCTTCCAACCATGTTGTACTCCTAGCCATCTGTACTCCTGACCATGCCGTACTCCCCATAAGGAACATTGTCCTCCAGCAGACGAAAACCATGCTGCCTCAACAGTATTGATTAACACTTGACATTAAATCCATATAATGGTCTCATCTTTCAGAGACCAGCAGGTTCAAAACAAAAACAAGCAATTGGGCTGGAATGACTGACAAAAGGTGACAAGCAAAGAAGGAGCAGAACAAAACCACAAAATATAGCCTTAAGATTAATTTATTGTACATACTAATTTACATTATATACAAGTGAGTCAGGTCCAGGAGAGGAAACACTTGAAATGACCAATTAAATAAACATTACAAATAACAGGCAGCAACATAAAACTCATGTAATTAAATCTTCAATAATCAATAAACAATTCACGACAGCATAATACCATAAATAATACACTAGCAGCTTAAAATAAAAAAAACAGTCAGCATAATAAAAATATATGAGCAGTAAAATAAATATTACAAAATAAATACAAAATCAAGCAGCATAATAAATACAACAAGAGCAGTAAAATAAATACCACCTAAGCAGCACACCACAAAAACAGACAAACTCCAAGACTGGTGGAGATGGTCACCATCGTCAACGAGGATACAGACAAACGGACGAGCATGGTTGAGGCATTGAGACAGCCACTGACTGTGGAACAGGAACACATCCACAAAGCAGATAACCTTGATCGAGTCGTGGAGACAGCTGTTTGCTGCCGAAGGAACAAATCCTCACATAGATGACCAACAACGGTTGAGCCATCAAAACATCCTCATGCTGCCATCAGGGAAGATGTCACACTAACAGACGAAGAGGTCCTCCACCTCCCGCTGAAGACAACAGGTAGGCAATACCTGTCGCCCATCCAAAGGACTCCCTGCTGCTCTGCTGCCGAGAAACTGATTCTCTGCTCCTGACTTGCTCCTGCCCTGGACCTGACTGACACTGCAAAAGAGCTGGCGGCAAACGTCGCCTAGCACCGGCAAAACAAAATCACAGGAGTGCAGGTACTGCAAACAAACAAGCCACACAAGCCTGTTACAAAATTAAATTACAGAAATACCGCAATACCTTACACCTCCCTACCTAAACAAAAAAAATTTTTTTACAAAAACTTTTTTTTTACCATGTTGTACTCCACAAAAACCCTCATTATCCTTCAACAACCCCCACCAGCCAAAACAGAACCAATCCTGGCAAGATGGTCTCGTCTTTCAGAGATTAGCAGGTTCAAAACAAAAACAAGCAATAGGGCTGGAATGACTGATGAAAGGTGACAAGCAAAGAAGGAGCAGAACAAAACCACAAAATACAGCCTTAAGATTAATTTATTGTGCATACTAATTTACATTATATACAAGTGAGTCAGGTCCAAGAGAGGAAACACTTAAAATGACCAATTAAATAAACATCACAAATAACAGGCAGCAACATAAAACTCATGTAATCAAATCTTCAATAATCAATAAACAATTCACAGACAGCATAATACCATTAATAATACACTAGCAGCATAAGATTAAAAAAACAGTCAGCATAACAAATTAATGCAATGAGCAGTAAAATAAATTTTACAGCATAAATACAAAAACAAAGCAGCATAATAAATACAACAATTTCAGTAAAATCTTAAAACAACCACACACCATAAAAAGAACAAGCTCCAAGAGTATAAGACAGTAAAACCAGAGTCAGGAAAACCAGATGGACAAATGGATATAACGGTCGAGGCATCGAGGACAGCCACTGGCTGTGGAACAGGAACACATCCACAAAGCAGATAACTTCTTGATAATTATGGAGACAGCCATTTGGCCAAAGGAACAAATATCACACAGATGACCAACAACGGTTGAGAAAACATCCTCATGCTGCCATCAGGGAAGACGTCACATAATTTTGAATGATTTCCCGCCAAAGACAACAGGCAGGCAATACCTGACGCCCATCCAAACCTGACTACCTGCTTCTCTGCTGCCGAAAACCGATTCTCTGCTTCAAAAGAACCTGACTTGCATGCCCCTGGACCTGATGACATCCCGGGCAAAAGAGCCAGCTTGCAAACGTCGCCTCGTTCTTTCCGGCAAAACAAAATCACAGGTTGTTCAGGATTGCAAACACTCCTTTTTACTTATTGGCTGCTACAAAATTAAATTGTTTTTAAATATTTTAATACCATACAATCCACCTGTCATGCCATTAATTTGACCATGTTGTATTCCCCAAAAGGACATTATCCTTCAACAGAGCACTCCCGACCATGTAGTATGCTCGACTCCTGACTGCCCATGACTGCAGAGAATTTGTGGCTGACTTTCCACACACCAATGTCGATGTGAGGAATGCCCCCCTGACCTGGAGGCACTACTGATGAAACAAGGAAACTATCAGATGCCATAGTTCACAAAGAAACAATATGCTATATATATATATATATATATATATATATATATATATATATATATATATATATATATATATATATATATATATATATATATATATATATATATATATATATATATATATATATATATATATATATATATATATATATATATATATATATATATATATATATATATATATATATAGCTAATAATGTGCCTTAGATACTGCTGGATTCTGGGCGGCAATGGATGATTGCAGGGAGTTCTTTACATTATCAAGAAATCTATATTTTAACTAAAAAGCTGACAAATAAGACTGGTGAAGGCAACTCCGTAGATGAATAAATCAAGGGAACAATGCTGGCTTAGGGCCTTCTTCATGTGAGGGAAGATTATATAAACTCAAGGGTTCTCTTAATTAAATATATATTTACATAATAGACTCAGATCAGAAGAATGAAGAATCACGGGGAGGGTAATAACAAGGTCCTGCTAAATGAATGAATTCTGTCGAACAGTGGTAATGCTCAATAGCCTACTTGTTTTAAAATACCATTCGTTAAAATTTCAACAACTTTATACAAACCTAGGCTGATATTTAATAATTTGTCACAGTCTTTTTTAATTATGCAGAGTTCTGTTAAATTTCTGTTCATTATATCTTTGCAAAACATAATATCCTTTGATTCCCTCCAATTAATACAATGATTACTATTATTCATGTGTACAAATAATGCATTTGACATATTACCAGTTCTTACACTATATTTGTGTTGTTTTAATCGAACAGCCAACGTCTTCCCACTTTGTCCTAAATAAGTTTTATTACATTGTTTACTCGAAATCTTATAAATACATCCTGTTCCATTTCCCGGTGAATTTCTAATTAGCAAGTTTCTAATAGTTCCTAGCGTTTTAAAGACAATATTGATACCCAGTGGCTTGACTTGTCTCGAGATGTTATTAAAACAAATATAAAAAGGAAGCACTAAAAGATTTTTGTTTTAGAGCTTCTCAGTTTTCGTCAATCCGTAAAACGTTTTTCTGGCTTTACAAAAGGTGTTTTCAATAAAACTGTTTGGATACCTCCGATTGCCTGCAATTTCACGTGTCTTGACAAGTTCTTGATCAAATTCACTTTATCTTCGGAACAGCTTACTCCCGATGGTAACCAACGATAAGTGCTCCAACACTTTGTATGTTACTTGTTCCCTAGGTAAAGTGAGCTCGATATTTATGGGTTGTACTGTGACTTAATATTTGAAAGCATAAAAATGGTATGTGTAAAATTGGTGAAAAACTAGGTTGTCATAGATATACATATATAAACATGTGTGCATATATATATATATATATATATATATATATATATATATATATATATATATATATATATATATATATATATATACATACAGAAGAGGGTTGAAGGAGGAAGTACACCTCAGGTGGTCCTTAAAATACATTTATTGCCACGGTTCAAAACGCAAAGGTTTCATTTTTCACGTTTCAAAGCTATAAAGACAAAAGAAAATAACAATAAAATTATCATTAAAAGGCTAAAATACAAATATAAGACATAATACATTATAAACAACAAAATTAAAACTAGTTGTAGCAGAACCAACCATCAAGAGAGGAAGGAAGGACGAAAGTCAGAAGGAACAAACCAGAAATGACAAAAGGCAACAGCTCACGTAAGGTAAAGAGTTGTCGAGGAAGACTGCGAAGTGTTCAACTGAGGAACAAGTTGTTTAATAAACAAGGACTCCTGGGTTGTCAATAGTTTGCCATTCGGTGCCCGTCCCAATATTTCAAAATCTTTGTATTGTATGTTAGTTTGCATTTATTGGCGTGTTGCCTGATGTTGGAAAATTCAGGATTAGCAAGTTTACTACCAGTTCGATAGTTAACGCCCTTATGGCAATCAGTTCTGACTCTCAGTAACCTCAGCGTAATGTAGATAGAGAGTTTGATTTAAAGCCGTAAAAACAGTAACTATAAAAATGTAAACCCAATCCTGTAAAAGTTCTCTACCTGTAAACTGAAGTGTGAAAATTATCATATTGTCATAAGACTAAAACATTACTTCATCGTGCCTTCTCATTGACATCTAGTTAGGAGTTTTTCCACGGAGAAATCCACTTCTTACATCAATATTTTATAAGTAATTATTTTCCCACCACTCTTTTTCACAGGTATGTTTTTAAACTTCTTAATAACATTTATATTCCAAAAAGCTCGTTACCTAATGTGCCTAAGCTTCCGTTTTATGCAAATGTACCTCTGAGTCATGACTAAAATGTCTATGATGCACTAAGAGAACTCATATTTAATTATATACCTGCTATTAAATTTAATATCATCCCGACAAATCCACTTACTTTGGGTAGTTTGTTTGTTTAAATTCAAGGATAAACTTGACCCTTTGATGACCTCATGTGTTGTGTACAAGTTCAATTGCCCTAGATGTAATCTAGGGACCTACATGCGATCCACGCAGAGGTTATTGAGGGTCAGAATTGATTGCCATAAGGGCGTTAGCTATCGAACTGGTAGCAAACTTGCTAATCCTGAATTTTCCAACATCAGGCAACACGCCAATAAATGCAAACATAACATACAATACAAAGATTTTGAAATATTGGGACGGGCACCGAATGGCAAACTATTGACAATCCAGGAGTCCTTGTTTATTAAACAACTTGTTCCCCAGTTGAACACTTCGCAGTCTTCCTCGACAACTCTTTACCTTAAGTGAGCTGTTGCCTTTTGTCATTTCTGGTTTGTTCCTTCTGACTTTCGTCCTTTCCTTCCTCTCTTGATAGTTGGTCCTGCTACAACTAGTTTTAATTTTGCTGTTTATAATGTATTACGTCTTGTATTTGTATTTTAGCGCTTTTAATGTTAATGTTATTGTTTTTTTTCTTTTGTCTTTATAGCTTGAAAATGAAACCTTTGTGTTTTGAAACGTCGCAATAAATGTATTTTAAGGACCACCTGATGTGTACTTCCTCCTTCAACCGTCTTCTATTGTTCGAGTTACTAGTAACCACCTCATCTTAGAACGTTATATATATATATATATATATATATATATATATATATATATATATATATATATATATATATATATATATATATATATATATATATATATATATAGTATAATATATATATATATATATATATATATATATATATATATATATATATATATATATATATATATATAAACTGGACAAACCTCCAATTAATTTACAAGAGAACACAGTCATTTATACACAATCATAAAAAGTTTATTTCCAGCAGTTCTGCAAACTAATGTACTGTATACCCATCGCATGCATACGGTGAATCTCTACTTTAAATGTTTAATCAAAATTTCCACGCCAAAACCCTGATCTGAACACACACACAGTAGACCCCCTGATTGCCACAATATTGGTATTTTAAAACTAAACTTACAGTATGTTATTAAACTGTTCTTTAAAACGAAAAATATGTCTGAATACTACTACTTTTAAATAGTTGCTGGCTTCATAAAATGAGAAAGCAAAGATGAGATGGGTGATTTGCATACTAAGGTAGGTGATGGGATAAGAAATTATTTAGGTGGTGAGTTTGGAGAGCTTAAGTAAGAGAAAATGTCGAGATTTTTGTGGCCATGACTCCTGGAATGGGCTGAATTGTTGAGAATAAACGGCTTCATAAAAGGAATATCTGCAATTATACCCTGGGCAAAGAAGTGTATTAGTGTAAAAGGATCGGTTGGTTGTATATGTTAGTTTAAAGATTGTGACTATAAATACATTGAATGTTCCATGATGAAATAGTAAGAAAAGCATATATATATGGGCAGTAGTATTTAATATATATATTAGCTGTCTTCGTTAATAGAAAATCTTTATGGGCATAAGCACATAGGAAGGAAGAGTACAAGAAATGCATGATGCAATAATGCCATGAGTTACATGGGAGGATTAGTGGAGGATAGAGAAGATCACATGAAGTGCACTCATTGAAAACAAAAGAGGATCACGTAAAGGTACGAATGGAGATGAATAATTAAGGAAAAAAAGAGAGGAAATTGAGAGTTAGTGAAAATGTTTTGTTGAACTTGCTAAAGTGCATACGAAGGGCAAGAAGCTTGTGGAAAAGGTTAAAGAATCAGTATAGCCTAGGACGTATGACATGTCGACGAAGTCAGTAAAATGAGTAAAGGTTAAATGTAAAGGGAAGAAAGTGGGTAGATCTAAGTAAAGCAAGAGTTGAAAAGGTTAACGAAAATTTAACAACACATGAGAAACTTACAGACAAGGACATAAATTTGGTATTTAATAGGCTTTGGAATGAAAATTGCCAGGAACACAAGATACAAGCTTTAAGATGTCTGATTGAGTGGCTGACTACGGCGTGTAAGGATAGAATGCGGTTTTCAAGGACCATATTACTTTGCCTTAAAAACAGAATCCCGATTCTGTTTACTGTAATTTTAATCGTCCCTTTTTTAAATCGCTCTTAGAACTAGCAGTGCTGGACACGACCTTTGTATTTAATGGAAGACTGCTTAAACTAATAAAAGGCATGGCCATGGGAAGTCCACTAGGACCAACCTTTGCGAACATTTTTATGTGCTCCCTGAAGGAGCACATCCTTGAAGAATGCCCATTGGCCTATCGCCCTCTTTTTTACTATCGATATGTAGATGATGCGTTTACTCTTTTTAAACATGAAACCGATTCCGACCGATTTCATGATTTTGCCAATGCCTGTCATAGCGGCATCACTTTTACCTTGGAGAAGGAACAGGATTCTAAACTGGCCTTTTTGGATATTTTGATTTTCAAAGAAAATGACCGTTTCAATACTACTGTTTTTAGAAAAAGAACGTTTACTGGTCTTGGATCCAACTTTTATAGCTCCTGCTTTTTTAATTTCAAACTTAACTCTGTCCACACTCATACACCGTGCTTTAACTCTCACTTCTAGTTGGGCCGTTTTTCATGAAGAAATTTTTTTTCTGCAACAATACTTTAATAATAATTGCTTTCCAAACAAAACTTTCTATAGAATTCTTTCCAGACTACTGAACAAATCATTCAACCCTACAGTAAACCTTAATGTCCCCAAACTCCCCATACACGCCGTTTTCCCATTTTTACATGATGATAGCTTTACAGTAGAGGGGATTTCGTTAGGATCGTTCAGAAGTACTCTGGGGCCGTTGACATCAGACTCATCCCAAAAAATCCAAAGACAATCGGCTCACTCTTCTGGTTTAAAGATCGGCTCTGCCCTTTGATGTCGTCTGGTGTTGTTTATGAATATACTTGTCCCAGATGTAGTCTGGGAACATATGTTGGATCCACCAGGCGGCTTCTCAGGGTTAGAGCCGACTCTCATAAGGGGGTGAGTTTTAGAACTGGATGCCGACTCTCCAATCCAGAGTTATCCTGCATAAGAAATCATGCAACCAAGTGCAAAACACATAATTTATGATGATTTTAAAGTTATTGGCCAAGCACAGAACCAACAGAAACTGCAGATACTTGAGTCTTTAAATATTAAACTGCGGGCTCCCTCATAAACACGGAAACTGCCTCAATTCCATTGTTTTTGTCATAGGTCATTACTATTTGTACCTCTGATCTTTTTGTTTTGTTTTTCTGTATATATTTTTTTCTTTTATTGTTAGTGTGGTTCTGTCGTTTGCATTGTAAGGTTAGCGTCCTCTGCTTTTTTATAAGTATATTACTGTCTTTGTTTGTTTCTCCATTCTTAATATATATATAAAATATATATTAATATATATATATATATATATATATATATATATATATATATATATATATATATATATATATATATATATATATAAGTGTGTGCGTGCGTGTAGTTCGTGCATATATTCACAATTGCATGTTCAAATAAACATTAAATGCGTTTTGTTATGTTGCGTCGCCGTCACCTTCTTAAATGGAAATTCTCTGATGCTTTTTTTATTTCTGCAAGGGCAAATATTAAGTGAAAAGAAAGAGATTAAAACAACTCTTACATTTTATTTATACAAAGAGCGTCTGGGTCGTGGCAGAGGCTTAGGTAACATGCAAATGGAAATATCAGGCATTGTTGTGATGCTCCTTGAACATTTACATAAAAATCCCATAAAACTTAAGAATTAAGACTACTGCACATAAAAATGGGAAAAGGACTTAGTGTATATATATATATATACATATTTGAGATTTTCCTTAATAGCATACGATGACCAGTGTTAGTTATTGACTCGGAAAATGGGGCGCTCGGCAACTTCTTGTGCTGAGAAACCGTCTTGTATCAAGGATATTTGTACCTTGAGCTTTTTAGTATTATTCAGGGGAAATTTTCGTATTGAATTCAAAATACAAAGGAAGGGTTCAATATTGTGTAAAGGATGTATTCCAATAGTATTTTTAACTGCAAAGCAAAAATATGAACCTTCTTCCGCAATCGTCTCCAATGGTAATACACAACTTGGAATATTCATATGTCAAAGTTGCGTGTAACCCTCAAGACAGCTCAGGTGCTGATATCTCGGTTGAGTCAAAGTACTTCGTCAGTAGTAGTCTGAAACACTTACCTCAAATGAACAATATCTCTGAATGCCAACATCATCTAGTAAAGCAAAAAAATAGATAAGAAGAGGCAGTGCTATTGTTTGTTTGTTTGTATTTTTCTGATAACTGATGCACGTCCTCTGTGAGGGACAAGCTGGCGGTGCTTCATAGCCCTTCCAATCAATTGGAGCTTCTATAATTGACTGGAGATTCAGATGACAATTTATTTAACCTTGGCTATTTCACAGCCTCTACATCTTCGTCTTAGGCCTGAGTTCCCTCTTTAAAAAAAAAGTTAAGTATACCTTAGTTTAACCAGACCACTGAGGAGCTGATTAACAGCTCTCCTAGAGAGGGCTGGCCCGAAGGATTAGACTTATTTCACGTGGCTAAGAACCAATTGGTTACCTAGCAACGGGACCTACAGCTTATTATGGAATCCGAACCACATTATACCGAGAAATGGATTTCTATCACCAGAAATAAATTCCTCTAATTCTTCATTGGCCGGCCGGAGAATCGAACGCGGGCCCTGCAGAGTGCTAGCCGAGAACGGTACCGACCAGTCCAACGAAGAACTCTCCCTCTTTGCCGGAAGGTAGTCTTGTACAAGTTTTGTTATTATTATTTATTTTCGGCGCTTATTTATATCTTTTAGTTCACCGATGTCATCAGAAATCTCTAGTGTGACAGAGGGGTCCAGAGGACATTTCCCGACTTTAATGACGTTATTTACCGAGTAATGACACGGACCAAAATGCCTGTTTCTGCATAATTATATAGGAGCTAGTGGTGAGAGAAAGTCTCGCACGACGGGAAGTGTAAACGTGGAGCTTAATACTTATAGACTATTCTTCGAAACGCAGAAAAAAAACAAGGATACATATAGAGTTTTGTATGATAGTGTTTAATGATCAATTTTTCGTTAACTACACACGCAGGTTTATTTCCTGTATATTTTTATTTGTTATTTCATAATTTATAAGGTTTTGTTAATAATATTTTGTTATTGCACAGGTAATGTGTCTTATATATTTTTTTTTTCACATATTGGCAATTTGTTGTGTTTGATCATATTATGCAAGTTCGCGCTCTAAGAGCTTATGAATAATAGTAATGATGATGATGATGATGATGATGATGATTATTATTATTATTATTATTATTATAAATAAGTGTGAATGCTCCTCATTTTAGCTTGGTCATGATAATTCAAGCTCGGATCCATATACAATGTCAGTCACCATTAAGGCATCGCCAGTCAACACATTTATGGCTGCTGTAAATGAAATTCAAAAATCATATTGGAATAACAGACACAAACTCGAGTACGAGGTGTTTGAAAGGCCCTTCAGAACAAGTTCTCCGGTCCACAGCCACTCATAAATGCATAAACACAGACTTCAAAGCGGTTCCCTAATACCCAAACTTAGTGCTTGACAAAATTCAATTTTTCCACGACTTGCGGATTTCTGAGACACTCGGCGAAAGAGGCCAGAAGCGAGAACGACAAATTCCATCTGGCGAAGAGATGTAGTTACCTTGATAACAAAAATGTCTAAACTCGATATAATTTACAACCTCATTGCCGGCGAGTTATTGAGTTCCACGTCCAACTTAACTTATTTTCCGGGCGATGGAGACCGCTCGCTCGCACCGCACTGCTTACTAAATGCTATTACTTTGGCCATTCAACAATTTGAATAAAGAATAAACGAGCTCAGATCACCATAAACGCATTTTGTGTACTCGGAAATTGACGAAAATTCTCCGCCATTTACATCGTCAGCCGGAGGGAAAATGTTCAGGATAAACTTCGCTGATGTGGTCGGCATTATCCAAATTACCTTCCATTGTGTGCAGCCAGTGCCTGCCTAAAGGAAATTAATTACATATAAAATTGAAATGAAATCGCGCAGTTTGTTCCGCAGGGAAGTAGGCCATCCACCTCCACCCCCCAAGGCGAACTCGCTTTCAACGTCGCCTCCCCCATCCCCCAACCGAAAAACCTCATCACCAACCAGACTGCCTTCAACCTATTAGTCCCCCTCCCCCAAAACTTAGCCCAGCCCATACCGAACCCCCGAGAGCCCGACGCCCACACTCCTCGAAAAGACCCTCTTCAGCAGCCTGAAGAGAAGACGTCCGGCACAGACACCAGGCGACGCCAAGTGCACACACAACGGCCCCTGCACGACACAAAGCTCCTCCTGCCGAGTCTGCCTCCTGTAACAATAGTCCTATTGCTTCCCACAATTAGGACTCCAAAAGAAGCCTAAATAGAACTGGTTTTTTGGGACGGAAATAGGGAAGAAAGGGAAGAAAAATATCACGGTAAGAACCTGAAAAGAACCTAAATGGTGTTTGAAGTAAAAACTAGAAACATTGTGTTAAAAAGTCATATTAATTATTGCAGTTGCTGGTGCTGGCTTTTTAAAATCTTAGGACACAGTTTAGCCCAATGAAGTTCCCAACTTTAAGGAAAAAAATGCCAGAAAAATCTCACTGCAGCTATATTGAACGCTGCACTTAAAAAAAAATTAAATCCTATAACTCCGTGATATTTTTCTTGAGGTAAAAAATAAGACTTAATATGAGAATATAAGCATTCATACCTGAGAAAAAATGTTGCGTATGTATTGTTACTGAAATATTTCGTAGTATGAAGAGGGAGAAGCCGTCATAATTCGGAAGTAATGGTGCACGTAAATCGTCGGTTGACAAAATCGCACGTGCAGCTCACACAAGAAGTTAGGCAGCACGAATTCCGTTGGCAGTGAGAGAGAACGACACGAATTACTTTAACAAGAGCGTTCATATAATGACTCAAAATTCATTCCAGATTAAAACAAAGTCGTTAATTCAATGGCCAGCCGTTTTAAGTCCTTAAGGCTGAAATTCATCATTATCCGTATTATCCGTTCATTAGGACATTTTTTCGTCCGGAGGAAGAGGAACCAAATGAAGTAGCAATTACGCTGGCACTGTACGCACAAAGAGGTGCCATAAGGCATAAAATGATATGCGATTACTATGGGATATTGGACTTTATTCCAATTAACAGTCATGTCGGTTGTAATCAAAACTCAGAGGATGGGGAAGTGAATAAACGAGAGAGAGAGGATGGGGAAGTGAATAAACGAGAGAGAGAGAGAGAGAGAGTGCATTATGAGATAAGTAAGGTAGAGGTAGAAGTGTATATCTACGAGCTTTTTTTTTTAATTATTGACTGGAGAGGACAAAATATTTTCTTACACATAAGAGTATCCAAAAAGAGGAGGCGGCCTGAAAGAAACAAGAAAACAGTCGCCGTCACAATCGTCCTTTAACTGCTAAATCAAGGATCAATTCCCTGCGTGAATGTATGAATAGAAAAAAGGTCAACAGCCTCTCAGTCTCTTCTTATACATAAATAGCTGAAACTTTTGAGTAGGACATAATTCATAGCTACAAAAATGTAGCTAATTTATACATACATACATTCACACTAATACATACGTTATATAATTACACACACACACACACATTAATATATATATATATATATATATATATATATATATATATATATATATATATATATATATATATATATATATATATAGATATATAGATTTATATAATATAAATATATATATACATATATATATATATACACATATATATATATATATATATATATATATATATATATATATATATATATATATATATATATATATATACAGAGAGAGAGAGAGAGAGGTACTTATACATGCACTTACGGAGGCAACTTCAAGATGGTCCACTGTAAGGATGTAGTTTCTCGTTGGACGAGTCGGTAGAGTTCTCGGCTAGCAATCTGCTAGGCCCGAGTTAGATTCTCCGGCCGGCCAATGAAGAATAAGAGGAATTTATTTCTGGTGGTAGAAATTCATTTCTCGCTATAATGTGGTTCGGATTCCACAATAAGCTGTAGGTCCCGTTGCTAGGTAACAAATTGGTTCTAAGCTTCAGGGCAGCCCGTATAAATAGTGGTCTAATCCTACTTAACTTAACTGTAGGTAGGTCCTGTTGCTAGGTAACCAATTGGTTCTTAGCCATGTAAAATATGAGGCTGATAATCAGCTCAGTGGTCTGGTTAAACTAAGGTATACTTAACTTAACTGTAGGTCCCGTTGTTAGGTAACCAATTGGTTCTTAGCCATGTAAAATAAGTCTAATCCTTCGGGCCAGCCCTAGGAGAGCTGTTGATCAGCTCAGTGGTCTGGTTAAACTAAGAAAAAAAATACTTAACTTAACTATAAGGATGTCTATATCAACCTGGTTGCTGTCTCCCTTTCAAGAGACCAAAAGAAATTGCTGAACCTGACCCACAACTGCCATGCCCTCTCCTATCACAACCAGCGCAGCAAGAGACTAAAAACTCGAGATCCTCTTTGACCTTGAACATGATTGAAAGATTTTGATGACATCCCTCTTGCAGGCAGCTATCCTCAACAATTCCAAGACAGTGAGAAATCTGCACCGAAGCCACGTACTTTTACAGCATGTCGATACTGGCAAGAAGTACTTTCCTAGCCCTGACAGTGTCTTCCATCAGGCTGACAGGACCTCTGCTTATATTGTCTGGCAAGAGGAGAATTTCATAACCAAGATAGAAACCAATCTTCAACAAAGACAAAATTTAAGACCATGAGGAACCTTATCAATGACAAATTAGCCACACCTGCAACCGCTCTCCTCGCCTTGGCAAGAAGTTGGTAGATATTCTGATACTGCTCATCATCTCCCTGTAGAGCTTTGTCCATTCAGTAGAATTCTTCAAAATTATCTACAATAACAGCCCTGATGGCATTATAGCTTCCTTTGATATTTAATCCGTATTTATGAAAGTGCTTGTTGCTAGAACTCTATACATACGCTCACAAGGGTGATAAAATTTTATCAGCATCTCAAAGGAGTCACTGATGACAAGGTGCTAGATTGCTCAGGAGCACGATTTACCCACCCCCACACACACACCCTTAGTGTGTTTTTTGCGAAAATCTTCATGAGATGCCTTTGAGGAAGAGTTCACCAGTGAAATGAACACACATCATCCTGTGTTATGATGTTGATATTTCTTAAGGCCCCTAACAGAGATGCCCTCCTACTCCTCAAGGACACCTTTGAAATATGGTCTGGTCTACCTTCATATCAGGAAGAAGCAACAACCCACTTCCCTTTCTTGGCAGCCTCCTTAATCGGCCAGATAAGACAATCAAAATCATGGTCTAGTGAGGAATACAAATGCAAGGTAGTGACTTAGCAGGCCCAGCAAGTTTCCCAACTGCTACTTGGAATCTACTGTGGGTGCATACTTTAGAGCATCCCATTCCACTCCAAAATTTAGGCCACTTCCCTTCTACCCATAATGAGCTCAATCTGATCACCCAACATGTGGATAATGGGTTTCTTAACAACACACTTAAGAAGGTCACCAGGAAGATTATGGACCAGTTGTGTAACAACCAAGTAAGTGGCAAACCAGGCAACAGCAGTGAAGAAGGTAAGGTAAGCCACCCATTGCAAAAACCAAACAAAGACAGCCAAAAAGAGGATGAGCCCATCATAAAACTTCATAGCTGCCAACGTTTGTCCTGTGACCAGTATTGCAGGTTCAGGTACCTTTGCAAGCTGTCAATAAAGAAAGAGGCTGCATCTCTTCTCTAACAATAAACACCTCTATGACCATCATGCTCTCCACGAGGATCAACACCATACCCACTTGCTGTGTGTGTGTGTGTGAGAGAGAGAGAGAGAGAGAGAGAGAGAGCTGTGTGTGTGTGTGTGAGAGAGAGAGAGAGAGAGAGAGAGAGAGAGAGAGAGAGAGAGAGAGAGAGAGAGAGAGAGAATGCAAAGCTCTCAGTTCCAGCACCACCAGTAATCTTCCCTGTCTGATTTGTCATTTCCACTAACTGTTATCTCTGTATCGTATTTGCAAACCCTGGAATTTCTCCTGTCAGACTAGGTATAAATC
>NC_089743.1:18568697-18616197 GCF_040412425.1 Macrobrachium rosenbergii | reverse complement strand
AAATGGTATAATTATTAGCGACGTACGACGTGAGACGAGAAAGTGGATTATTCTCTTCACCAAGAATGCGATTTCCCAAGAGGCGAGGAGGTGGGCGTTTGATTAACATTCCTAGACAGCAGCCATTGCTTCAGTCACCCTGTGACTGCTGAATGGAGGTTGACGGCCCTGGGCAAAGAACGTTTTCATAATTAATTTGTATTATCATCAATAACGTTTCTAAAGCCATAAAAATTTTTAATTAAATGCCAAATAAAAAGTGGAGTAGAGGTAGTAAATTAAGTACTGTAGCCCGAAGAAAACGAATTTTTTTTCTTGAAAATGAGTAAAAAGTGCTGGATAGTTAATGAAGTCAGATGCTGGTGCTGGATTACCTTTAACAAATTATTGGAGGCAGTAATGACGTTATGAGGTGCAATGGGGAACTCTCTCTGTCCTGCGTTTACTTAATAAATAAAATCCCTGTGTGTCGAGCGGACGTGTTGGAGGTCTCTCCCGTTTTTTACAAAAAAAGAAGGGTTTTTCGCCCTCAATGCTTATATCTCTGACAGAAGACAATGCGTTAATAGTGCCTCTATGTAATACTCGGCGTGTAAGCTGGATAGTGTTGTGTAATTGGCTAATTGCAGATATATTAATCTGCATTCTCCTCCAATCAGTGTCTTCGAAATCTTTCAAGATACAGCTACTCGAGGCCTATTAGCCCTGAGAAATGGGTAAAAAAGTGTTGTGTATGTTAGTTCTTGGCCCTCCCTTTACCAAAAAAAATATCAACTGCCCAACCTCCAACCGTGGCGCCAGTGACCCTGGCACCTAACAATACCTCTGCCTCACACACAAATTCCTTGCTCAAGGACAGTTGTCTTTACTTTCTACAGTGCCAATCGAACCGTTCCGTCATCGAGTCTGTTATACAATCTGTCCGTGCAGCCTTCTCCGATGAGGAAATTAACATTGCATATAGCCTACCGAATCCAAAGACCCGGTACCAGATTCCATTCTTCGGGAGCGATCGGCGAAAAACTTATACTCTCCCAAGAAAATATTATATATCACCCAGTAGCTAAGGACCTGCGCAGTGAAAATCCACTCCAATGACCCTTTCACTATGCCCCCAAGGGGACCTGCTGATCTAAACCTTCCTGCAGTGTACAATACAGCAGAAAATGCCCTCTAAGCATCAATGTTTCTCTCAGAAAAAATTGAGGAAATAAATAACAATCTTTCATTGATCTGGGACGGGATCAGGGGACTAAAGGTATCATTCGACAGTCGTAAAACTGAAGAAACAAATAATCTTTCGCTGATTTGGAATACGATCAAAGGAGTTCAGGATTCTTTCGACAGTCTTACAGCAAGTCACCACACTCCTTTGAATTGGGCATCCATTGTTTCCTTGCCACCCAGCATCACAAGAGAAGCAGTGGTGCAACGCGAGGTCGAGGTGACCATACCTTCCCAAGTAGGAAATGCCCTCTCTCACACGGTTGAAGCACCCGTATCACCCGTAGACCTATTGGAGGGGAACGATGGACTCCCAACTCCCAACCTCCCCTCCCTCCCAAGTGCCTCAGGTGGAAGATAGATACCCAGTCATGATTACCAGCCCTTACAAGTCTTCCGACCCTCTCTCCCCGCCAACCCCCCGTGATGGATGATGATGATACTGATCGTGAAGGGATTGGCAGCTGGCAAACACAAGCCAGCAGAAAAAAGAAAGAGCCTCTCATTTGCCCACTGGACCGAAGCCCAGCAATTGTGAATCACCTCGCCCGAAACATGAGAAAAGATGTCACGTTGTGGTTCACAATTTGCGCTCATCGGTGAAGCTGGACGCCATAGCAGAGAGAGTCAAATTTCCCACGGGCTCCATCCCTCTTGTCTTCCACGATCTCCCATTCAAAATTAAACAAAGTGGCTTACAGGATTTCCTGTCTATTTCAACACCTCGATGTTCTTAAAGGCGAGAATTTCGGTCCTAACATAAAAGTCTCAAGATGTAACCTAATCCGGGACCAACCCCCCACCCCCAGGGTTACTTACTAACCCCCCGTGCAGCGGTGTGGGCGTAGGCCACCTTCTGCTGCAAGTGACAGTCAACCTCCCACTACGAGTGGCTGCCCACCCCCGCCGGCCAACCCCCCATCCACCCAAATGATCAACTCACTTATTTCCCAGCTTTGTGAGTAGCCATGGATACATTAGATATAATTTCATGGAATATTTTTGGCCTCAGGCAGAAAATTCCTCTTCTAAACAGTGCATGAAGACTTAAGAGCTTTCTCGACCTCATCAGTGCAAGTTACAGATCACATCGTAATCGGTCTCCCAAAAGGGTTCCTATCTTTCCTGTGGCACAGATCTTTAGTGAATGTGATGACCTATAGGAGTGATAAATTGCTTGGTCTTCAAGTAACAGTAGGGAACTCAAAGATCCTAATAATTAATGTTTATATGCCCTGAGAAAATAACAATAATTTTGATCAGTACTGCGTGATCTTAGGTTAGTTACACAGCATTATTTACGATTCTACTGCTGATCATATTTGTATAACTGGGGACCTTAATTCTCATCCCACAAAACAATTTTATAACAAGCTTACTGGCTTCTGTCAAAATCACGCTCTCCAGTTTAGCTATATAATGCTCCTTCCCCATTCTTATACTCCTGTACAAAATAGAACGGACACAATTACAACCTCCTGGCTGGACCACTGCATCACGTCTCCACATCTTCATGAATCAATTGTGACTTGCAACATTCGCTACGATCTTGCAACAGTCTACGATCATATCCCCTTGCAGGTGTCATTCAATACCCCATCCCTCCCTACCGTGAACCCCCTAGCTGGCTGCCTACCTGCTGTTAACTGGGACTTTAAAAACCACCAGAAAACCAGTTCCCTTAGGGTGACCACGGAAAATAGGGTGCGGTCAATAGTTCAACCGGCAGACGCCCTACTGTGCACTAACCCAAAGTGTAGAAGTGACCACCACAGGAGAGACCTTAAAGAATTCTATTCGAATATAATATCCGCTATGCTTGATTCCTGCAGGGATGCCTTTAGATTTCGTCACGGCAACTCTCGTAACATACATAGCTGGAATGATTTGGTTAAAGATCTGTATGTACACTCACGAGAAATGTTTTTACTGTGGAGGCAAAATGGTAGCCCGAGGGAAGGAAATTTTGCATTGCTAAAGAGACAGGCGAGAGTGCAGTTCAAACTTGCTCTTAAGCACTGCAAGCTAAATGAAAAGTAACTAAGAGCAGATGCAATATATATTTAATTAGAATCTGGCGATTACCCTCATCTTTGGAGTGACATTCAATCCCTAAGTCCAACAACTAAGAAGCTATCACAGAGTATGAGAAGCCATCGGCGACGAGGCTATCACAAGAATGTGGGGCGATCACTTCAGCACTATCCTGAATTGTATAACAATCAAGACTCCCGAAGGGAAGTAGATAGCCTCCTTACTGATAATATTCAGTTTCATTTCACTGTTTGTATTACGCCAGGTAACGTCAGTGATGCCATAAACAATTTAGGCTACCCAATAATAAACCGCCCGGCTGCGATGGTCTTCCTGCAAAAGCTTTCCAGATTCAGCCACCTGATAATTTACATTTTGCTAGCTGCCCTATTCAATGCATGCATAATCCACCAGTTTCTCCCTGACTCCCTACTCTTAGTTCACTTAATACCATTAATCAAAAATAAGCTAAAGGATACAGCTGGCCCTGGCAATTTTCGGCCAATTGCAATTACTACAGTTGCGTCAAAGATACTTGAGTCGGTTCTTCTAGTGAGACTTTTCCCCTTTCTATGCATTTCTACGGATTTAAAGCACACCACTCGACGGACACCTGCATCTACATCCTGAAAGAATTGCTCTCCTGTTTTCCTATGTTTTGTAGATGTGAGAAAAGAATTTGACAGAGTAAACTACTTGAAGCTCTTCCTGGAGCTGCACAAAAGAGGCACACCTCTATGTTTAAGTGGCGTTATATTGCTGGTTCTCCACACAGCAATTCTGTGTCAAATGGGGTAACGAACTGTCGTACGACTTCGGCTCCGGCAAGGGGGCATTCTCTCTCCATAGATGTTTAATACATACACAGATGCCCTGAATGTCAAACTGAACTCTCTTCCAATCGGATGCTCTATCAACGAAACAACAATAAACAACCACTGTTCCGACGATATGGTTCTGATTTCCCCACCAGTGCAAGGTCTGCAGCAACTAATCGACACTTGCCGCAGATATGCAAAGGAGTCTGATATCTTATACAACGAAACCAAGATCTAGTGCATGTCGCTGCTCAGGAGATCGCTTAAGCATATTGCAGAACCACAAATTTTCCTCGGAAATCATCGTCTGGAATTTGTGCATGAATTTCCGTATTTGGGCCTTGTCATCACGGACGACCTAAAAGATGCGGCAGACATAGATCAGAGGCGTCGTAAACTATGTGCAACTGGCAGCATGGTTGCAAAGAGGTTTGTCTTTTGTCACCGAGACACGAAACTGCTGCTCTTCCTCTCGTACTGCTACAGCATATATGGGTGTTCCCTTTGGACGAACTATACCCGAGAGGCCATTAGACGTATCAGTGTTGTACACAATGACATTCTGAGAAGCCCCACCAACACACCCCGTACCACTCTGCCACGCAGATGTTCAGAGAAAACCGCCTGGGTAATTTAAAAATCATTGTTAGGCGAACAATGTCCAGTCTGATCACCTGACTGGGAAACAGGAGCAATTCGCTTATCCGATTCATCCTAAGCAGTGAGGCAAGAAGATCTAAAATGCGGGAAAGATTGGATAATGAGGCGTCTGTTCCATAAATGGCGTTATCTTCCTTCACACAGGGGTGGCCTGAGTTGCTATGTATACTTATTCTCTGTTTTTGCAATTTATTGAAGTGTCACCTGCAGAACTTGCTGTAATACTTTAAAATAAAGAATTTCTGCTGTAAGAAATATGCTGTTTCATCCATCGAAATATGAACATTGGACAATTATTAACTAATATTGATGTGCAGGAAAAGCTAATTATTAGAAGAATTGAGAAAACTCAGTATAAAATCAATTCGCAAAATGCAGCCATTTTATTCAACAAAACTTGCCTTAAAGAGGGTCTTCTTCCTTATTATTATTATTATTATTATTATTATTATTATTATTATTATTATTATTGTTGTTGTTGTTGTTGTTGTCGTTGTTTTTTATTGTATTACTATATGTATTATTATTATTATTTCTATTATCACTAATGTCATTATTATTATTACTGAGATTTGCATTTTTCACTTTTCGTATTTATACCTCTGGACCTGGCTTCTGTAACCACCTAAGGTCCCTAGCTGGAAATTAATTGTGTGCATTCTGTTTTTAATTTTATCATTTTACTATTATTCTCAATATTAGTACTGTCATTACCATTATTATAATTACTATTTTTACTACTACTTCAACAACTGTGTGGATATTGCCGATTATCAATTTATTTCGTGTATCTAGATTGTTATGTATTATAATGGCTCTACTTTGTATATTCCATGTGTATAGCCCTGACCTGAAATAAAGAATTATTATTATTATTATTATTATTATTATTATTATTATTATTATTATTATTATTATTATTATTATTATTATTATATACCAATTAGATATTATTTTATTATTATTATTATTAATTATTATTATTATTATTATTATTATTATATAAAAATGAGATATGATTTCTGGCTCTTTTTCATCGCAGTGACCAAGTTTTAACTTGAACGGATTTGCGTCTCTTGCATTTAAATGAACATTCTGCTATTTGGCAAATAAAAGCACTCTTAACGTAATAAAAATTATGTTAAACAAGTATAATATATATAATTGTTCTCAATGATGTAACAAAGTATCATTGTTGAGTCATACTTAAACATCAGGAAAATTTGATAATTTATTGCATCACTTTTTTTAATACCCAAATCTTCAATATCCCACTTAAATTCTTGACCATTCAGAGTTGAATTTTATGTGCTGTACTTACCTTATGAAACTAATGATGCTTAAGGGGTATGCTCAAACACTTGTAGCTTTCAAACTACACTTTGAAGCACCTGATGCTGCTGCACTGTTTTGGTACTCAGAAATAAATGAAGGTTCAGCATCCAACTTTTACATAGAAATTTTTGATGTCTCAGTGGTACACTGGCACTAACAGTCCTCGTAAAGCTTAAATGACTTATATACCAAAACTTGAGGCTTAAAGTACTCCGTTTACAGTTGAGAGGCAGTTGACCGAAATTCTGTAAATTCTAGCCAATTCTGTAAATCTCTGCACACTTGGAGCAATGACAAATGAAGTCCTGAGAAGTGGCCGTAGGTTAAATAACATAAACACACTGTTCAATGTTAGGTGCTTAACAATAACTTTGTGGCAAGTTTTCCATGAAAATAAAATCCAGCGCAACGTGTTACCCTTCAGTCTTGGAAAGGAGAACGTTTACAACAAGGTCTAAAGAATACCAGGTCAACCCATCAACGACCCAAAACGTGTCCTTTACTGCTCAGGCAAACGCGAGGTCGGATTATTAACGTCAGAGAGTCCTGGTGTTCAGTGCGAAGCTTTTCCGTGTACTTACCTGTTATGATAAACTGGTAGATTGAAACTGTCCATTGCATAAAACTGAGTTTTATTGCTTACAGTATCTGTACCTATGCATAAAATGCTTCGTTATTGTGATATTTACGGGTGTTCTTCCAGTAAAGGTAAAACGAGAGAAGGAGTAACTTTTCACAACTTTCTAAGACATGGAAACGAGTGCCATATGACAAAAAATACCCATGAACGTATATGGGTTGAACGTGTCAAACCAAGACGAAATTCTTAAATGCATGGTAGAAATAGCAAAATCGATGAAGGTTCTGGGAGGTAAATGGATTTGTAATTCCCTCGCAGTCTTTGCCCAGATTGCTACAAACTGTAAAAGACAAATTCGATATATTATGTATGATAACATAAAGACTAAATTTAGATGAACTTGAGCATTTCTTTATCTGCCTACGAGAGGTGGGAGCTTGCTATCAGTACTCATCAACAGTTGCAGCAAATCGTCTTTTAGGAAAAGACGGTTCTCTCCTGGGATCGAAATATATCGCAAACAATTGCAAAGACGATGACATAACAGCTGGCACATTCCATTCTTTGCTTGATATGCAAACTTCTTCCCATAGTAGTCTCGATGACTCACTACAACCTGAATTTATTACCCATAAATTCCCAAAATATCCATATCTTGGGTCATATATGCCATTAGAAGATAACGTATGGATAGTTATAATATACAGAGGTGATAAAAGGGCTGATGGTCTGTTTGCACCACGAATTGCCATCTCTCATGCCTGAAATGTCGGATGGCGCGGTGGACTGCCAGCAGCTCTTTGTCGAACGTGGAGTATTTCTGTTCCGCTGGAGATAGCTTTTTCTGAAGTGTGTCAACGGGCAACGACCATCGTCTGTATCCTGCTGAAATACCTGGCCCATCACTGTGCTAGTTGCATCTGTGGTTAGTGTAGGGGACTTATGGGAGAGAGGAAACATTAGTATTGCAGCAGAACCAAGGGCTTTTTGGCTTCTTGAAAAGCCATTTCTTGTTTATCAGTCCAGCATAATGATTTAGGTTTTCCCTTTAAACGTTCATACAAAGGGGACATGATTTTAGCCAGGTTGGGTATAAAACGGTAGTAATAACTGATCATGAGACCAAACTCTTGAAGTGATTGATTGTTCCTTGGCGTTGGAAACTCGGTAATGGCTTGTACCTTCGTCGGGAGAGATTTAACCCAGAGTGTATTTGGTAACCAAGGAATTCTACTGTATTTTTCACCCATGCACATTTATCTTGTCAGACTACTAGTCCGTTTTCTCTGAGTTTTTCGAGGACTTGTTTTATGTCCTTGATATGCTGTTTATAGTTGGAGCTGAAAATAAGAATATCATCGATGTAAATGATGCAGCAGGGTAATTTTCCGAGGATGTCGTCCATAAGAGGTTGAAAATTAGCCCCTGCGTTTCGAAGGCCGAAACAGCTGTAATTAAAAGTATATGTCCCAAAAGGAGTGATGATTGCTGTCTTTTCTACGCCTTCCTTTGCTACCGGAACTTGGTGGTATCCCTTCAGAAGATCAGTTTTTGTGAATATCCTTGCTCCTGGGAGTTGATTAGTTATGTCCACGATATTAGGCAGGGGGGGACCTGTCTGGTACTGTTTTAACATTAAGGCACCTGTAATCGCCGGAGGGCCACCATGTGCTGTCTGCTTTAGGCACCATGTGGAGGGGAGATGCCAACGGGCTGGAGGCTTTCTGGCAGATTCCTGCCTGTTCCATATTATGGAATATTTGTTTTGCGTAAGCCAGTTAGTCTGGAGCCAGCCCTCTGAAATCTGCATGTGCTGGGGACCCTCGGTGACGATATGATGTTTGACGTGGTGTTTTGTAGGGTGCATTTGTTGTTGTCCTTGGGGTTAAGTATAGGGGTGGTTCTCTGAATGAGCTGTTGTTTAACCCAGACCACTCAGGAAGCTGATTAAAAGCTCCAACTTTATGGGCTGAATGATACTTTCATACTTCTGGAAGGTTTAGATTTATTTTACGTGGCTAAGAACCAGGTTATTGGTTATCTAGCAATGAAGGGACTTACAGTCTTGTTGTGACGAATCTGAAGACATCGTCATTATGAGGACGAGAAGTGACGATTGATCTTTTTTGATGGAGATCGTCTCTGCCAGAAAGAACCAGGCCTCTTATTCTTCATTGCAGCTGCAATGCTGGAGAGATTGGATCAGTCAGGGCTAGCAGGTCACCATTTTAGGATCCTTCTTCTTCTTTGAGTGTACACAAAGACATGGCCAACTACTAACTGATTTATTAACACAGAGTTCTGACAAGACATTGGTTTCCGAGAGCAGAAGAGTAATTTAGGACATTAGAACAAAAAGGGCATAATTTTATAATCAGTTGTGTTTTCTCACACCTGAAAAGTACTTAATAATTCTTTGTCCCAATGAGAAGAGTTTTCTAATACATATGATTCGAAAGCTTGACATGTTTTACATTCGTGGATGATTTTTTGTTTTACGAATAAATTATTGTAGTTCCTGAAAATACATAAAAATCATTGATTCAGCCGTTAGTCATCGATTTGTGTTTTCTGCATGGGGAAACCCGACGTTCTATGGGGGGTTGTGTTTTGTTTTGGATTGTGAACGGCTAGAGGGCCTGTTGTACACAACAGTGAACATTTTTTGTAAGATGTGTGTTTTTCTATACTATTTTTTCAAGCATTAAATTTTTTTTTGTATGAAAAAATGTGGTTAAATTCAATAATTAATCTATATTCTGTGAAAAACTAATAATATTATTAAATATTCAGCAAAAGATAGTGAACGTTCTATTTGGCTAGCTACAGGATGCTAGATCGGTCTAACGTCACAGAATTTACCCCCCCAGAAGATTGAACCCCGATTACTCCCGCTCTCTCTCCCCCAATTTACATGCGCGTGGGTAGACCTGGTATTCTTTAGACCCTGGTTTACGATATTAAGAAGGAACGTTATAGGTTTCTGTCGAGTAGATGCATCTTTATTCTTATGGTCTCAGTGCATAGTCATTCTCAAGCTGCAATTACATGTTTAATCTCGTGAAGTCACATGTTTAACCCTGGAAATGTTATTACATGTTTATCCTTGTGATCGTACATGTTTATTTCTGCGATGGCGCTCGTTTATCCTTAAGACGTCTCATAATTGTATTCGTGACAATCATCAAATTGAGTTTGGCTTCACAAAAAGTAACATCATTTAAGTAAATCCTTATATAAAAAAAAAATTGACAAAATCAGTAATACTTAGATATAACCTAATCGCCTTCTTACGACCATTTGAGTTTCCAAAAGTCAAAAGATGAACACAAATTGTATTGAATAAATGGAAAAAATGTAATTATTAAAACTAAATATTGCAAAATTACAGTGACAGAGTTATAATGGTATTAAAGCTAGCCTCCAAAAAAGACGTTTAGGCAGAATGATTGCACAAAAAACGAGACCGGTAGACCTAAAAATAAACCCAAGTAAAAAGACCAGCGTTCTAAATCTGTTAGCAAGAGTATAAGATGGAATTCGTGTCGGCGGTCTACAACAGAGAATTCTCTTTCCTTCCGCACCGTTAGTCTCGCACTACGACCTAAAGCTGAAAGGCGCGAACATAAGGTAGGCGATAATTAGAAGGCCGATGGAAATCACGCCTTCATAACCCTGGTGAGATACGATGCATAGCCACGACACCCCGACCTACATTCCCAGAACCGAATTTCCTAGAGCCAAAACGGCACCTTTCCAGAATGGTGGGCGTAAGAAGCTAAGCTATTTTCTTTTTACATGAGGATTGGGTGCTCAGATGTTACTCAGCAGAGAGGTCTAGAACGGCAAACGAGAGAGTGGGATCCAATGTCAAAGGAGAAGGTATACTCTTTTCTTTCCCAGATTCAAGAGGAAAAACGGGAATGAAAAGTTGAAGCTAGATCGGAAGGGGACCGTAGTCTCTCCTCTTAAAAGGAGCTTTGGAGTGATAAATTTCTGTGAACTGATCTTGCAACAGAAAAATTAAAGTTCAGATGAATTATTTTCTTAAACATTAATTAAATTTTTACATAGTTTATTAAAAATTGTACACCTTACATTGATATATAAAACTGGGAAAGAGTGATAAAAATTGAGATTCTCTCTCGGAAAAATCTATTAAAAATTGTACACCTTACACTGATATAATATATAAAACTGGTAAAGAGTGATAAAAATTGAGATTCTCTCTCGGAAAAACCCTGCTCCTTCATTAAATGCGAAAATTGGATTTGATTTGTACACGGTAGTCTCTCCGAGGGTCCTGAAAAGACGATAATCATCCTCTTATCTCTGTTATTGGGACAAAGAAAAACACCAGCATTCGCCAAAAATTATTTAAATTGACATATGTCTTCAATTCTGAATTGACAAAAATTGTTTCGTAATTTCTTGGCGTACTGGGCACCGATGAGAAAGAGGCTATGGCTATTTTTTGTGTTATCTGGTTACTACCCGCTAGCCACTCCCTCGAGATATGCCAAGCCTCCATGACTTTCTTCTGTATGTTAAGAAGGTGTTATTCTTTACAGGGAGAAGAATCTTGTTCGGCATGCCATTTCAATTCTTTTCACACCAGTGCCACACTGGCTGTATGCATGAAGGTAGGATCAAAGGGCTATCGTCTATAAGGTGATTTCCTCGTCATTATAGATAAAACTGCACGTTCTACTCTGCGATTTTTTGGCCGCAGATACATTGCATAGCCTTCCAGTTTTCATCCATTCCCACTGGAATGTTCCCACATCGTTAACCAAGTTCTTTAACTAGAACTTATTCCAATTTTCGTTTGTCATGAGAAACTCGATTAACTCGCGAAACTGCTTTGTGATAAATAAGTACTGATGATGAGCTAAAATCCTTGAAAACAACTTTATCAAAATAGCCTCTTTAAGTTCGACATTATCAGCGAATGCTTTAAACGAAAATCCATATAGCAGATGAGTGTAGAAGACAGATGTAACAGGAGTAGGATGAGAATTCAGGTTTGCTCAGTCCAAGACCGAGGGGAAAAGTATTAAATGCCTTTATAAGATAAAAATAAATTGAAGCAAAGTCATTGAGGAGGCTGAAAAAAGAGAGGGAAATCTAACACCGAAGGAAGGCACAGGCACATCCCTCAGAAATGTAGTCATCGGGAAAAGAGTAAACAGGAGAGGGGTGGATGTCTACAGTTTGCCAGTAACGGGAAAAAATCACCAAAACAAATTTTTAATCCCGTCTTCCCCCAGCTATTAAAGGGAGCTCTTATATAGAATAAAAAGGGCTTTTGGATTCGAAGAAGCTGTTGCGTGTTGCAAGTACATCAGGTGAGGTACCTTAATTAGGTCATGTCTGCGATTATTAATTAGAAGGGCTTGGGACAGGCACTTTGCCATTGTGGCTTGGCGATATAGAAATTGTGGAAGGGGACAGTGAACTATACAAAAGGTAACGATCACTCAGAATAACATTCATCTATTTTCTTCAAGTCAAAAAATGGGGCGTGTCTGTTTATAATAGAGAGAGAGAGAGAGAGAGAGAGAGAGAGAGAGAGAGAGAGAGAGAGAGTTACATAATGTTCGAGAGACCAACCTTTACCTCGGCGTTCATTCAGTGTTCACGAAGAGCAAAGTCATTTTAGCCGGAATCGCCAGTGAATTTGACATTTTGTTCTATTTTGTTAAACTGCTTTAACATTAAACATGCATACTTAAATGACCAAACGCTTTCTGTACCGACAAGAAAAAGGAAATTCTGGTAGAACTGTGAGTCAATCATTCTCTCTCTTTGTTTTTCCTATTAATGATGGACACATTACAACAAGTATAAATGAATAATGTTAGATTACCAATAAGCATAAAAGTTTTAATGGCAAAATCAACAAAAAAATAAGAATTCCGAGACATAAATTAACTCCATTGGTTACAGTGATCGTTCGGATGGCAACATATCTGTGGATAAGCAGCTCGCAAACCGACGCAACTGCTGCCTTGAAACCGATCGCGGGCAACTGGGCTCATACGAGAGGTCGCCTTGAGGTTCGTAGGCCTGAGCGTTTCTTTTTTTTTTTTTTTTTTTTTTTTTTTCAACATCGTCGGATTAAAGAGGAGGTAGTTTTGCACTGGTGCATAAACTGAAGGAAAAAGAAATCATCGTTCATCTTAATTATATAAAAAATGATAGACGAAGGATTTTTGCTCCTGCTCAAGAGCTGAATTTCGGCCCTGTGAAGTTTTAAGAATTTGACAGAATGTGTGGAGGAGCCTTCAATGAACCATTTCGTTTTTTTAAGAATACAAATTACTGAAAATCTGTTACCAGTGAAGAAAAGCTGTGTATAACGCTCAGATAAGTACAACAGTTTCTTCCTGCCATGCTCTCTGTAACATTCTTACAGGAGTGTTCTTGCAAAGCATAGTTGTAAATTCACGGGTATTTTTCACTTTCTTGTACAGATTTTATGTTCCTAGCTTGCTCGTCACGCTCCATTGCAGTAGCAGCCATGACATTTGAGCTCGGAGTGACTGGACATCATCTCAGCAAGTCGACAGCGCAGCCGAAAGCCACGCGACTAGCAAAGCCTGTTGCGCAGCGACCAGTGATCGGTTGCACGCAACTGCAGGTTCAGTCGGCTCCGTGGTAGTCAGTGTGTCAGTCGCCATGAAACTGGTTGCGTTTGTGTGCAAGCTGCCTTGCAGAAACACTTGCTGACATTTTTCCTGTACGGATTAATAATTAGATTAGCCTTCTCAACAATCTAACCATTTTAATGAACCTGACGCTGACGACCAACCTTTCGACACACAGTAAGTAAATACCGAAGGAACGCACAATCTAGTAGCGGTGAGATACTTCCCTCTTGAAGGACTTACTGTAGCATTCAGGGAATTATGGGAACTGAGAGCATTTACCCAGGAAAAGCGTATCCTTAATAAGACTTAGAGCATCTTTGGTCGGATGAGAACTCCACCTTTCCAGTTCCCAGATGCCGTTTGGGAATTCTGAAATCAAATGGAAGGTCCTTTGATCAAGTCTTGTATTGTAAGTCTCAAAAAACATAACTTGTCTCTTGCACTCGATTTTCCCAATTCTCTTAACTGCGGGTTTACAAGTCACTCCACTTCCTTTTTCTTATAGTGAGCATGGCGCAATGACACTTGCAATGTTCTTAGTTCTACATGTGTATATATATATATATATATATATATATATATATATATATATATATATATATATATATATATATATATATATTTATATATAATATATATATGTATGTATACACATACATATATATATATACATATATAAATTTATGTACGTATGTGTGTGTGTAATAAGATGACAACGATGACAGGAGCACAAATGTTGACTTTCAGTTCATATCGTGCCACAAAGCTTTATAAATACTGTAAATCTAGTAACCTTAGTAAGCGCAAAACCTAAAGCAATAAGAGAACACACTGGAAGAACAGTTAAAATGGAATGTTTTCTTTCACACATCAGTTTTTTTTTTTTTTACAATTACTGTAATTCTTTATCTCTGTGACTTCAAACACCACATACCAGGATCTACATAATTTCCACGTTATCGTGGACGATGTTTGATTCGTGCGGCGATCTGTCTTAAGTCTAGCTGATAAGCTGTAATCCTTTACTGAAAAGGTTGAAGGTTTTAGGCTTCAATTTTAAGAGGCTTATACACAACAAGACAGATTTGTTCAACAGCAGTTGACCTTCATTTGAGATAAGGTAGACATCATAACTACATAGAATCACAGCTGCTTCATGTACCTACACAGAAGTCTTATCATTATTTAACAGCAGATACTGTTGATTAACTGAGTACACCCCATCTTCAGAACTGTTAAGAATAAGTGAAATATAACTGTTCGATTTTTTCATAATGAAAATTTTGCTCTACCCTTTATATAGAAATAGACACAATTGAGTGGTCAAAGAAGTTCACAGAATGTTTTGTATTGATTGCAAGGAATATCTTTAAAGAATTTAACGAAAAAAACAGAAAATTACGAAAACAGGGCATCAAAACGCTTCTTCTGAGACATCCATCGTGCAGTCTGTATACTTCAGCTGAGAACTAAAATATCGATTCGCAATGTTAATTCTCTTTTTTGCGATTCATTTCAGATTTTAGTCGTCTTTACCTTAAGCCGCGGAAGAAATATATCCCTCTTTGCACTCTGCGGTGGACATTAAATGAAATACGGTATCCATTTTCTCTATCTTGTGTGTTTATTTGCCTCATCTACATTCCATATTATCTTGTTTATCTCTCTGATATGTTTTCAGTACTGCACAATTGGACGTTCAGTTCTGCGTAGGCTTGCAATTATAAAAACAATGATAATACATATTATTTGTAAATTTAGCATTTGCACGGGTAAACTGTTAAGACACCCCTGAAAATATAAGTCAGGAATAAAAAGGTAAGGTATATAATGTTGGCATCTTCTTTATGGGACGATCATAATGATATGCTGAACTTTTAATCCTATTTGGGCTCCCCGCTTTTCCAGAGAGCCAAATATGCATAATATTAATAGTGGTAAAAATCAACGTTGTTGAGGAAGGTAGATTCTTTGTGCTAATCGTGCAGGAAGGTTTTCTTTATGAAATTAATAGTTCGTTCATAAGCTTAATTCATCAAGATGTAATTAAAATAAACAGATGGAAGAAATTCATTTCACAATTAAAATTGAAACAGCTATAAAATACTTGCAAGGGAGCAAGATTAGTAAGTCTCACATTTACTATTATGACATGCTCTATCTTTATCATTAAGCACTCATCTTTAACTGTGTAATGCTTTTAAGTACCTATATTTATGTAAGCCGGAGATAAAGAGAATCTCAGAAGCTTATTTACGAATGACTTACAAATTCTCTTAGTCCGGTTCAGCAAGGGTAGCTTCATCATATATATATATATATATATATATATATATATATATATATATATATATATATATATATATATATATATATATATATATATATATATATATATGTGTGTGTGTGATATATGTATATATATATATATATATATATATATATATATATATATATATATATATATATATATATATATATATATATATTATACTAGCTGACGTTGCACTGTACCCCGGCGTTGCACACCCTGGTAACAACTCAAAGCATAGAACACCCCCAAAACGTAGAGCACACCTAGATATTTATTTATCCCAACCTTCTATTAGACAGGAAAAGGAATCAAATCTATCTATAGGATAATATCAAAGAATTTTTATGTATTGGTTTTTAAAAATATAAATACAGTTTGTAAATTATAAAGCAAAATCCTTCACAAATTCACTATAATACTACTTTAACACAAAACTTGATTGCAAACAACATTTTTAGTTTCACCATCAGATGCAAGAATAAATAAATTCTTGGGTGAACCCACCCTTAAGCAAACAACATAAAGTTGTCTGTGGAACCAACATGACGATCTCAAATCCACTCCACAGAACTTAATGGACTGTCCCTGTGCCTTGTTGATCGTGATCGAGAGCGCAAGTCTCACTGGAAATTGCAATCTCTTAAATTTAAAGTGGAGATCCGTCGGAATGAGTGGTATCGGTGGGATAAAAACTGCTTCACCCTCTCCATTTCTATTTACTTTGCCCAACATTTTTGACATTTTATGTTTCACCCCTTCTCGCCTCTCTTCCTATCAGGCCTGGACTTGGGCTTGAAGGGCATCAGGAGTGTCACTACTCATCTCAGCAACCTCGAAAACTATGGATTAGACACTAACATCCGTCGTTTTCGGTTATTTTACATGTCACCCCCTCCCAGCCCCATCCCCCTTTAGTGCCAGTGATGTCTTACCCCCACAGTATTCTTTTCCAGATAGTAAGTCATATGTATACAGAAATGAGGTATGATAAACCGTAGAGTTTAGTTAGTTACTAAGTCTACAGGCAGAACCAGCCCCGTTCCAGAGAAGCCCTTCCTACCCTAACCCCTTTTGGCGCCCTTTGGTGCTAGTGATGTCTTACCCCCACAGTATTCTTTTCCATATAGTAAGTCATATGTATACCAAGTTTGTTTGAAATTGCTCAATGCTGTTCAGAGTTATGCTGGAACATACAAACATACACACACACACATACATCCATTTATATATATATATATATATATATATATATATATATATATATATATATATATATATATATATATATATATATG
Source organism: Macrobrachium rosenbergii (assembly GCF_040412425.1). Lineage (NCBI taxonomy): Eukaryota > Metazoa > Arthropoda > Malacostraca > Decapoda > Palaemonidae > Macrobrachium > Macrobrachium rosenbergii. The sequence continues at coordinate 18,599,284 of NC_089743.1, read as the reverse complement.
GATGGAGGGAATTCAAAGTGATGTAATGTGGGAAATTGGGGAAGCTCCGTATGTACAGTAGTTTGATGAAGGGGAGATGAAGATGGCTTGGGCATGTCCTTCACTCCACCCTTGGGAGAATAGTAGTGATAGTGTCAGCTGGGCTCTTGTAGGTACTATCGAAGTTGTGAGTGAGAACTCTGGAGGCTGGAGAGAATTGGAGAGTTGAGCAAGGTAATGCACAAGAAAGAGAAAATGATGAGTGCTTGTTTATTATCAAGACCCTTTAAGTCGCACTTTGTTTGAGGCAATGATTTTGATAATATGTGCACATACATAAAACAGTTCATTGGCCAGGGGTAAGCTCTGTAAATTTTATGCTCAAATTCTGGGTACTAGATATTTACATATTATTTCTGCATTAATGACATATCTGTGACAGCCAGCTATTGGAGGAAGTACTTTAGGAGATTGTGCCAAGTATGTGACCTCTTTCACAACCATCTTGATAAACTAACTTCTTATCATGCTCTTGCAGAACTGCCTGGTTAGCTGAAATACGAAGATACTGTATTTCTTGGAAAAATGTCTTATGTGATGTATTTATAATTGTGTCTTTTGTGTTGGTTCTGTCATAAAGCAATGTAGCGAATTTCTCAATAGTTTGCAGGGATTTTTTTGGTAGGTGACTTGGCGCCGACTTCTGTCAGCTTAAGAGACAGTTCACACTGCCAGAACAGCTGTGCTTTCATATATAGTAAAATTTCAAATAGTGCTACAGCTTGTCAGACCAAGAGAAGACCACTTGGAAAAGAGGGGTGCTGGGACAAGGATGTACTGTAGATGTTATTGCAATGTGACTATGGACATTATAATCCATTACGGGGTTTATAATGGGTTTATCGTCTATCATGGGAGGGGAGATTACTTGCCCTCTCAGTCACTTGGCAAACTACGCTACCCATTAATGGCGGGAGTCAAAATACACGGTCATATGAGATATTAGCTAAGCCACAATGCGAAATTCTATCCAACAGTTCCTTTTAGCATGCACGAGCAAGTAACATAATTCCTACATAATGAGTAACTGGATTATCCAAATCAGGTTCGCGTGAGGCGGGTCTCTCTTCCTGTGCTGTATACAGTCATATAAAAAATTGTCCATCAAGCAGAATTAACCTCTGGTTTCATGCTTCACTCGTTTGTGGTCCTTTCTGAATGGTAGAGGTGGATAAGAAGATTCAGTTTAAATGCTGATTCTGTGTACTGGTTTTGCATTGTCTCTTCAGGAAAAGGATTAGTTTGATGTTTCCTCTCATGTTCTGGTAGATTTCATATATCATCTTGAATTCTGTGGCCAACTTCCTCTCATGCTCTGGTAGATTTCATATATCATCCTGAATTCTGTGGCCAACTTCCTCTCATGCTCTGGTAGATTTCATATATCATCCTGAATTCTGTGGCCAACTTCCTCTCATGCTCTGGTAGATTTCATAATCATCCTGAATTCTGTGGCCAACTTCCTCTCATGCTGTGGTAGATTTCATACATCATCCTGAATTCTGTGGCCAGCTTCCTCTCATGCTGTGGTAGATTTCATATATCATCCTGAATTCTGTGGCCAACTTCCTCTCATGTTCTGGTAGATTTCATAATCATCCTGAATTCTGTGGGCAACTTCCTCTCATGCTCTGGTAGATTTCATATATCATCCTGAATTCTGTGGCCAACTTCCTCTCATGCTGTGGTAGATTTCATAATCATCCTGAATTCTGTGGCCAACTTCCTCTCATGCTGTGGTAGATTTCATACATCATCCTGAATTCTGTGGCCAACTTCCTCTCATGCTGTGGTAGATTTCATATATCATCCTGAATTCTGTGGCCAACTTCCTCTCATGTTCTGATAGATTTCATATATCATCCTGAATTCTGTGGCCAACTTCCTCTCATGCTCTGATAGATTTCATATATCAGCCTGAATTCTGTGACCAACTAAGTACCTAGTACAACACTTGCCCATAACAGTAAGCATGTCCCCAGTAAAGTCATTTGAGCAGTTCTGTGTCCTCTGCAAGCATGGAGCTTGATATTATTAGTTGGACACATTATTCAACTTAGTAACTGTGAATGTAATATTTCTAAAAAGGCACATTGCTTTATTTTCTTGCCTATAACATTGTTTCTCAGACTATTGCAGTTTAATTTTGCTGTGATTAAGATTGAAAAAAAGTGATTGTGTTTTTGGTTTCAAATCACTGCCTCCTCACTGCCACCGACTTAATTTTCCCTGAGTTGGGCTGTTTCGGGCTGTCGTCCAAGCTGATTGAAATTCATTTGCCCCCCTCTCTCTCTCTCTCTCTCTCTCTCTCTCTCTCTCTCTCTCTCTCTCTCTCTCTCTCTCTCTCTCTTCACTAGGAATTTGAAGGTTATGGCCATGGATGTACATTGGTTTTTTTTTAGTAGGTGGGGGTATTGAATAATCTGTCAAATAATTTGAAGCTGCGACGTGATGCATTATTATAAAGGTACAACACATAACCTTAATCACTCCGACACCAAAGCAGACTACTTTTACTTATAATACGATTATCACACCCAGCTACATTATTTATTTAAGGACAGTCTTACTTCATGAGCAATAAAAATTAAATCAACACTATATCCTGTTGAGAATTATAATTCAGACCGACAATTTTTGACAGGAAATATTAGCAAATCATGCCCGGACTAAATTTGAGGTGGTTTGCTATTTGATATTTTATCACAAATGCTCAGCTCTTGTGTTATTTGTGGCTATGCTGCCCCATTAATATAGCAATCAAGACCAGACTCAGAGTGTACTTGTGACCGCGCTGTCATTGCTGATACTTTTTCTGTTTCTGTTCTTTGTTTTGCCGTGAATACCTTCAACGCCTCCTACAAAGAGCACTGGAACTCGAACATAATAAAACCTTGAAGGGGAAAATACAAGATATTCCACCTATGTCGTTGTAGAGCTCCCAACATTAGAACAATAGAACAACAGTGAAAAATTCCGTGCGTTTACCCGGGAAAAAGACAGTTCAGCCATTTTACTTTTAAACTCTTAGCCAGTATAACTCGAGATATTCTAAAGCAATGGCAAAACAGAAATTCACATAGCTTAAGGAAGCTTTTCTGTAGATTTTTCCTCGCTTACTTTAAGAAATACAGAGGACAATATTGTTAAGAGGAGAAAGTAAATATTTCTCAGCACTTGAAAATAATTTCAAGTAACACCATGCATTCCGTTGGCGTTACCCTCGCTCTCTCTATACTTTACTTGCCAGCAATGTATTCCCTGGAAGATTATTAGCAGAATAAACATACTTTTTGCTTGCTCCTTATGAATGCTTAGTCACAGCAGTCGTAATAATAATACTACGGGTAATATTCTGTGTTTTTATTATATAAGTTTTATCGCAACAGTGTAAGCTTGACAGCCGGTACGGGATAAGAGTTAAGATTTTAAAGATTAAAAGATAACAGAAAATTCTCACTATTCTTGGAGCCTTACCATTTTCGTGACTGCCATGTTATAATGTCCGTGCATTTTTAAGCAACAAACTTAAATACCATTGTCGTGTCTGGCAGTTTTACACAGACTAGAATGTCTGAATGTGACACAGGAAAGAACAACGGAGGGTAATATTTTCTATCAATTATGTATGTTTTCTGCGATGTGATTACTAACCATTCTGAATGGTAGTGGGATTCATTGACTGTTTAGTCCCGTATGCAAAAGAGTAAACATTGTTCAGAATTTTATTTTTCTCTTTCCTTCTTTCTTTGCATCTAGTATGTTATAATATACGATTTACCCTGTGCATATCGTAACGTTATCGAAAAAGATCTTATCTATTCTTGATAGTCTTCAGTACTAAGAAAACCAGCTAGTTTTCAATGTAATGGTTACACACGAAAGACGAAAAAAGGTTCAGGTAAGATAGGAATAGAATGACGAATGAACTGATAACGAAAAAATAATCAATATACATGTTACTATTAAACTAAATTCACAACCAAGAAGCATTTCTTCAAGAAAAAAGTTAAGTATACCTTAGTTTTACCAAACCACTGAGCTGATTAACAGCTCTCCTAGGGCTGGCCCGAAGGATTAGACTTATTTTACGTGGCTAAGAACCAACTGGTTACTTAGCAACGGGACCTACAGCTTACTGTGGAATCCGAACCACATTATAGCGAGAAATGAATTTCTGTCACCAGAAATAAATTCATCTAACTCTTCATCAGCGGGCCGGGGAATTGAACTCCGGCCCATCGAGTGACAGTCCGCAGCTCTACCGACTCACCCAACGAAACGATTACTTCTTCAAGAAAGATGATGAAAGAGCAAAAACAAAAAAACAAAAAATATATCATGAGCAGTTTACTATCAGGACTTAAATATTTACAGATTCATTATTAGTTACGCATCGCTTGTACGCATAACGATATTAATTGATCAAGGAGACAAAAAATTTCGGCAGAACGAAGCAAATCAAGTCTAGCGATGAGTTTGGAAGCTGTTATGAACACTATAGATAATCAAAGAAGCGTCATGACTCAGGGCACACTCAGGACGTAATACTAATATAAAAATTACTCTGAATGACAAACAGGATCCTAACCAGCGCGTGTTATGAATAATCAGGAAACGGTTATTCAGGAAACGTTACGAACGCTAGATGAACTCACGTACTGATTAAAAATCAGATCTGATCAAAGTGCTTTCCGACTCACAATGACGCTGGATTGAAAATCAAAGTAAATGTTCCCAATAAAAGAAATCCTTCGTTGCTGTATAACACATCTGGCGAGTAAACGCGAAAAACAACTGAGCATTTCTGACTTCTGAAAGTAGTATCGATGATAATTGCCGACAGAATTGCTAAAAAGTTACTGCGCATAATAAAGATTTTTAGTTGAAATTGCTCCACATCGGGAAGGTGAGGAATTTACACAGTTATGCACGAAGTCTGCACTCGACTATAAAATTCTCTCTCTCTCTCTGTCTGTGTGTGTGTGTGTGTGTGTGCGTTAACTAAATTCATTTCTCGTTATAACGTGGTTCGAATTCCACAGTAAGCTGTAGGTCCCGTTGCTTGGTAACCAGTTGGTTCTTAGCCACGTAAAATATATCTAATCCTTCGGGTCAGCCCTAGGAGAGCTGTTAATCAGCTCAGTGGTCTGGTTAAACTAAGGTATACTTTTTTGTGTGTTAGTATTTGACGTGTTCTAGAGAAGCAAACATGAAAATCTTGTCAACCAAATTCTCGTTTTTTTTTTCTAAAAACAAAACAAAATGAATAAGTAAATGAACATTTGAATATAAAAAGGCTTGACCTGATCCCGATAACGCTCCCAGAGAGTAAGACCCATCCATAACGACCTGTTTACGACTCGCCTGCGGTGTTTGCACCTACAAGTCGAGTAAGACGACCACATCCATTGAAGGACGAAGCCGTTTCAGCGACTCTTGTGTTTCGTGTTCCTAAATTAATGCGCAAGTGCAATTCCTACCCGCCTGTTGGTACTGACATTGGCATTTAACATAAGCATTTGCACACTCCATGATGCGCACGTGCAAACATTTAAACAACATCCCAACCACCCAAACCCCTGGCACTAACACAACTACACATACACAATTTACATATATATATGTATATATATATATATATATATATATATATATATATATATATATATATATATATATATATATATATATATATATTATATTATATTATATTATATTACGTGTGTGTTCAGCATCAACCGTTTCCCGTAATGGGAGGGAGATCAGAGAGAGAAACAAGATAGTGGTTAGTGTTCCTTTTATATCTTAAATTCATTTCTCGGTATAATGTGGTTCGGATTCCACAATAAGCTGTAGATCCCGTTGCTAGGTAACCAATTGGTTCTTAGCCACGTAAAACAAGTCTAATCCTTCGGGCCAGCCCTAGGAGAGCTGTTATTCAGCTTAGTGGTCTGGTTAAACTAAGGTATCTTAACTTATATCTTAACTGCTGAGCCGTGGATAAGCCCCTTGTGCAGAAAACTTTCTCATCATAGGCAGATCTTTAAGCCTACCGGAAAGGCTCATTGGCAGCGTATCGAAACTTCATGCACAACGGCGCAGTGCACCTATAATTAAGTCCTTCCTTTCAAATCTCTTCTACACCATCTTTACTTTTCTAAGTCTTCTTTTGCTGCCCTTCATTAACACCTACTAACTATACACTCTTTTCATCAACTTGCCGACCTCCATATTTGCCACACCATCCTTACAGTTCTTATATACCATATATGATATGCAATGTAACTCAACAACTAGTTCTTCATTGGAGGGGTGGGGGTAGAGCTTTTGGCTAGCACGCTGTTGGCCCAGCGTTCGACTCTCTGACCGGCCAATGAAGAATTAGAGGAATTTATTTCTGGTGATAGAAATTCATTTCTCGTCCTAATGTAGTTCGGATTCCACAATAAGCTGTAGGTCCCGTTGCTAGGTAACCAGCTGGCCACGTAAAATAAACCTAATCCTTCGGGCAAGCCCTAGGAGAGCTGTTATTCAGCTCAGTGGTCTGGTTAAACTAAGGTGTACTTAACTTTTTTTTTTTCTATGACCCTATCATCGTCCACTATGTCAGACTCTTTCAGACAGTTTCTCTAGTCTTTTCTGTTTCTCTTCGCTGCGCCCAGTCAGTACTGTAGCATCTGCAAACAGCAGTGGCTTCACATTCAATTCACCATCTATTTTCTTATCCCACAACTTTTCACCTACTTTCTCTGAATTCCCATAACATTCCAGCCATAAAAGCATTAAAAAACTACCGAGACTCAGCACATCCTTATCTCTGACTAAAGCAAAAATAGATTGTGATTGGTTTAAAAATAAATTCGAAATTAGTTTGCAGAAGTGGGTAAAACTAAAAGGCAGGTGTCCTGTTAAAAAAATCTAATACATAACCATCTCATTTTCTTTAAAATGTTTATCTTAGCATATTGTTTATAAATGTTGTAAAATATCTATGAATATTATTTATTCTATATGATATGTTTGTCTGTGTATGTAAATTTTTCTCCCACCGTTTTTTCTTACTCAAATGTAATTAGTTCTTTTACGTGTTGATCTATTTTTAATTTCTTCATTATTTCTTCATTTGGATTTTTTGGCTTGTAGTGGCGAACGTATTCAAAAGTATAAAGAAATAAAAAGTTAAGAAGGCATTGTTGTAATTATAATTGCATACGTATCTGGTAAAAAGTGATGAGATCATTATTTATATATATACTGTATATATATATATATATATATATATATATATATATATATATATATATATATATATATATATATACATATATATATATATATGTATATATATGTGTGTGTGTGTTTCATATACACACATGTCAATTGTAAAAATTTTTATAGCCGGATGCAACACGAATTTACGTCACAACAGTTAAATATCAAGACAAAAATATACATTTAAACCGGGTCGTATTCTAAATGGCATTGGGATTACGAAAGTTATTCGTTATCAGTAGTTATTCGGCTACAGTAGCAAGGAAGATAAAATTATATTGAAAACAGCAACGGAGCCACAACAGTATCGGAGCAATAATAGTGAGTGGGTTGCATTGTATTTGGAGCTACAATAATTATCAAGTCGCCACAGTTGTGAAGCGACAATAGCAATGAAACTACAATAATTGTGGAGCTGAAATAACGATGGAGGTGGTGGTACAGCAAGAAAAGCAAAAAGGATGGAACAATTTCAGAGATTTTCGTGGAAGCAATTAAGCATTTCTGACGTACGAGCATCCCCCCAAAAGAATCAACCAATCAAATCCCGACTTTAATTCTAGGACTTGGAATACGCGGTGATAAAAACTCTCCGGCAATAAATCTTTTTGGTATCAGAAATGCCACCTGTCTCGTCTCGCCGTGGGCGTGGCGTCTCGTGGTGACACGAAAGATCAAAATTAATGAAGACAGACTGGGACTCATTTCGGCCCGCGCTTGTGGTCGTTATATTTATAAGGGACCGAATGAGAGAGATAGTGTCCCTTCATTCAGCTTGACATTTGAATCTGCCGGACAATCGTGGGCCTTTTTCCTTCTTGAAAATATCCTGTTACAGTAATTACTATTATCATTAGTAAGATAATGATAATAATGATAATTACATGTATGAGGGACAGAATGAAAGAGATGATATACCTTCTTTCAGGTGAGCGTATCAGTCTGTGAAATAATAGTGGCCCTGTTTTGTACTTGAAAATATCATGGTATAATTATAATAATTATTATTATCATTATTAAGAAAATATAGGCTAGCTGGTGTTAGTTACCAATATATCATTGTCTCATATGGAACCTCAAACTTAATTCCCAACAAATTATTAAAAATTATCATCTACTGGTTTGATTCGTTGGGTTACTGAAAATGTCTATGCAAAATTCAAATTAGTATGTCAGCGTGTATAAAAGAACTTGTACATTCGACTGAAAATAATTCAATGGAGAGAAACTGTATATCAGCTTACAGACCCAGGAAAACATATCCCTCTATGATAAGTAATATGCTTTGTCATTGTAAGACATTTATATACAGAATATACAACGCGCAACATTTCTAAGGAAATTGAGAGGGTTTAGCCTCTGGGTTTTTTTTCAACCAGACACATTCCAATTGGTGCATCCCTTCTATGTAAACTATTTCGAATATATATTTAGACCAATCACAGTTTCTTTCTGCTTCAGTTGATGGAGTGACATCATATCTGTAGCTGTGTTCGTCGATTATTTGTTCTCTTCCTCTGCCATATCTTTCTGTTCATCAGTGACTTCATGGTTATGGGGAACTGTCTATATGCAGATGATTCTCCTCTTTATCAATCGTTCTTATTTCCACCTAAGACTTCTTACTTATTCGTACTTGCTGTTTGAATGCTTAAACAAATGCAAAAGTAGATAGATCACTGAATTGGGCAGACGAACTGGTATATTTTAACATTTATGTGATCAGTTTTCTTCGTGTTTCTTCGTCTCTGGTTCTTCCACTTCTGCAGCAGTTGGAACATTTGGAAAGTGAATCTTTCAGTTTTATGAGCATTCTTGGTTTACTAAATGGATAGTATCTGCAGCAATTGGAACATTTGGAAAGTGAATCTTTCAGTTTTATGAGCATTCTTGGTTTACTAAATGGATAGTATCTGCAGCAATTGGAACATTTGGAAAGTGAATCTTTCAGTTTTATGAGCATTCTTGGTTTACTAAATGGATAGTATCTGCAGCAATTGGAACATTTGGAAAGTGAATCTTTCAGTTTTATGAGCATTCTTGGTTTACTAAATGGATAGTATCTGCAGCTATTGGAACATTTGGAAAGTGAATCTTTCAGTTTTATGAGCATTCTTGGTTTACTAAATGGATAGTATCTGCAGCTATTGGAACATTTGGAAAGTGAATCTTTCAGTTTTATGAGCATTCTTGGTTTACTAAATGGATAGTATCTGCAGCAATTGGAACATTTGGAAAGTGAATCTTTCAGTTTTATGAGCATTCTTGGTTTACTAAATGGATAGTATCTGCAGCAGTTGGAACATTTGGAAAGAATGAATCTTTCAGTTTTATGAGCATTCTTGGTTTACTAAATGGATAGTATCTGCAGCTATTGGAACATTTGGAAAGTGAATCTTTCAGTTTTATGAGCATTCTTGGTTTACTAAATGGATAGTATCTGCAGCAATTGGAACATTTGGAAAGTGAATCTTTCAGTTTTATGAGCATTCTTGGTTTACTAAATGGATAGTATCTGCAGCAGTTGGAACATGGTTTTTGGAAAGTGAATATTTCAGTTTTATGAGCATTCTTGGTTTACTAAATGGATAGTATCTGCAGCAATTGGAACATTTGGAAAGTGAATCTTTCAGTTTTATGAGCATTCTTGGTTTACTAAATGGATAGTATCTGCAGCAATTGGAACATTTGGAAAGTGAATCTTTCAGTTTTATGAGCATTCTTGGTTTTACTAAATGGATAGTATCTGCAGCAGTTGGAACATTTGGAAAGTGAATCTTTCAGTTTTATGAGCATTCTTGGTTTACTAAATGGATAGTATCTGCAGCAGTTGGAACATTTGGAAAGTGAATCTTTCAGTTTTATGAGCATTCTTGGTTTACTAAATGGATAGTATCTGCAGCAATTGGAACATTTGGAAAGTGAATCTTTCAGTTTTATGAGCATTCTTGGTATACTAAATGGATAGTATCTGCAGCAATTGGAACATTTGGAAAGTGAATCTTTCAGTTTTATGAGCATTCTTGGTTTTACTAAATGGATAGTATCTGCAGCAATTGGAACATTTGGAAAGTGAATCTTTCAGTTTTATGAGCATTCTTGGTTTACTAAATGGATAGTATCTGCAGCAATTGGAATCTTTCAGTTTTATGAACATTTGGAAAGTGAATCTTTCAGTTTTATGAGCATTCTTGGTTTACTAAATGGATAGTATCTGCAGCAATTGGAACATTTGGAAAGTGAATCTTTCAGTTTTATGAGCATTCTTGGTTTACTAAATGGATAGTATCTGCAGCAATTGGAACATTTGGAAAGTGAATCTTTCAGTTTTATGAGCATTCTTGGTTTACTAAATGGATAGTATCTACAGCAGTTGGAACATTTGGAAAGTGAATCTTTCAGTTTTATGAGCATTCTTGGTTTACTAAATGGATAGTATCTGCAGCTATTGGAACATTTGGAAAGTGAATCTTTCAGTTTTATGAGCAGTTGGAACATTTGAAAGTGAATCTTTTGAGCATTCTTGGTTTACTAAATGGATAGTATCTACTATTGGAACATTTGGAAAGTGAATCTTTCAGTTTTATGAGCATTCTGGTTTACTAAATGGATAGTATCTGCAGCAATTGGAACATTTGGAAAGTGAATCTTTCAGTTTTATGAGCATTCTTGGTTTACTAAATGGATGGAAAGTATGAGCATTCGTGGTTTACTAAATTAATAGTATTTGCAGCAATTGGAACATTTGGAAAGTGAATCTTTCAGTTTTATTGAACATTCTTGGTTTACTAAATGGATAGTATTGCAGCAGTTGGAACATTTGAAAGTGAATCTTTCAGTTTTAGCATTCTTGGTTTACTAAATGGATAGTATCAGCAATTGGAACATTCTTGGTTTTATGAGCATTCATGGTTTACTAAATGGATAGTATCTGCAGCAATTGGAACATTTGGAAAGTGAATCTTTCAGTTTTATGAGCATTCTTGGTTTACTAAATGGATAGTATCTGCAGCAATTGGAACATTTGGAAAGTGAATCTTTCAGTTTTATGAGCATTCTTGGTTTACTAAATGGATAGTATCTGCAGCAGTTGGAACATTTGGAAAGTGAATCTTTCAGTTTTATGAGCATTCTTGGTTTACTAAATGGATAGTATCTGCAGCAATTGGAACATTTGGAAAGTGAATCTTTCAGTTTTATGAGCATTCTTGGTTTACTAAATGGATAGTATCTGCAGCAATTGGAACATTTGGAACAGTTTTTGAGCATTCTTGGTTTACTAAATGGATAGTATCTGAATTGGAACATTTGGAAAGTGAATTTCAGTTTTATGAGCATTCTTGGTATACTAAATGGATAGTATCTGCAGCAATTGGAACATTTGGAAAATGAATCTTTCAGTTTTATGAGCATTCTTGGTTTACTAAATGGATAGTATTGTCTTGGAAGGATGACACTATCGACCTGACTTAGTCATCATCTAAGAAGGTGTGTGTTTTCCTTAATTGCTCCATGTTCTGCTCCTTTAGGAAATTTCTTCAAATTTATTTGCCTTTGTATCACTTGCCGTTCTCAAAACTTGGGAGGCCCTTCACACCTGCACACATTATTATCTTGATGGAATGGATTCAGAGATTTTTACCTAAATAGTTGCCACCATATTTCACGTTCTCCCTACATTTACTTGCTCCTTTGCAAGGTCATCTCACGCTACTTGACGTACTGATTATTATTTTTGGGTATTACTCACAGTCCTTCGTCTGTGCTGTACATCTGGACAATCTGAAGGGGGGAAATATTAATCATGTTTAGTATTTTCTAAATCATTTAACATGCTTTTCGAAGAGCAAAGATATCATCATATAACAAGTGGAGGTCATTATCTCACTGTTCTTTGGGGTTGCCTCACCCATTGTAGTCTCCTATTCTCTACACTAAATACCCTACACTATGTATATGTATATATATATATATATATATATATATGTGTGTGTGTGTGTGTGTGTGTGTTAGTACCAAGTCATTTGCCAACACAGTATGTGGCTCTAGAGAAAAACCAGACGAAAACCACTGCTCCATCCACAACTTGACTGCTGAATAGTGGATAAGAACCATGTAGAGATAACTTCTATTATATTACCCATTTATTATAATTGCACAAAGGGATCATCAGCAGTGTTGAACGCCCTACACAACAGTTTTACATATAAATATCATAACTCCTTGCATCACATGCTAGGTTCCTGTATGTCAAGGTCCTCCTGTACCAGTACTGTACCTCTGCCAGTCTGTTTGTCTGTCACTTTCTAGGCTTTCCACTCATTCGTATTCCTGAAAATTCTAAATAATGCTACTTTACCAAAGTACCATTCTTTCCACAAGACAGAATTATATCATAACATAATGATCCACCGTTTTATCTACCCTAACGATTCTGTAGTATATTGTATTTCAACATATCTCATTTTTTAATCATTCTTATACCAGATACACTACTCAGACAATTTTTTTAACAGCTTCAACCTTCTCCATTCATAACTACGCAACATCCATACCTTACTGCCCTCCAGAAATAAGTTTGATCATCATTCTCTTCATGTTTTCTAACTCCGGTTTCCATAGACAGTCCAAATCTCTTTTGGGATTTTCCCCACACTTTGCAGCTTCACCTATTCTGTGACTTACTTTTCTTATCCTACCTATAATAATCAGTCACTTCCGCTTTCCCACCAGCTTTTTAATGCTCCTTTCCTTATCTTCCTGACTCCCATTTACCTTCATCACTTACTCTTGGTCACATTTACTTACAAATTCCTCATGCAGAAAACATTTTTCTTAGTTTCTTACTTTTGCCTGCAGTTTCTCATCAGTATCCCTTTTCAACATTGTATCACGTGCAAACGCAACCATTCCACACTCCATTTTTTTTCTCACACAAATTTATCTCAGACCCACTTTGACACAAGACCATTAACTATCGTCGTTACATATTCTACTGTTTTCCTTGTTTATCAATCCTTCTATCATCTGTCCTACTCAGTCAAAATTCTACCATGCTACCTTCCTTGTATACTAAGTAACGTTATACTCCTATAATTTTAAGTCATCTGTATTACCTTTACTCTTATATTCGTGTGAAGTTATAATAATTTTTCAGTGTTTTCTTTTTCCCATATTTTTTTTTTTTTACCTTTTTTACTGTCAGTGTTCTTGTAGCTTTATAGGAATGTTCGCCTCTTCACGTCAGCTCTTCTCACCCATTAGTATCCTCATCCTATACATCCATTGGAGAGGAATAGCGATGTCATCACATGCAAGATAACAAATAGCAGTACAGTACATTTACGAGTAGCTATCTGCGCCAGGAAATATTGACGGCACCTAGATACATTTTGTCATTAATTAAGTTGGAGACCTCGGGAAATTATAGCATCTGAGGCCTTAACAACGAGATGCACACTAAAGGATTTCCTGTTGGCTGTACCATAGAAGTTACCAATAAAAAGTATAATTTTTCCCATACCGAACCTCCACATTCCCAATGCTTTTTTCATTTTGCTAGATTTTGTGTTTGGTAGAGCCAAGTGTTACTTCTGAATTCTTAAACTCTATCCCTTATGCTCTCTCTGGTCTAATAGAATGATCAAAGGTAATCCAGGATTTACATTTTCCTCCCTCAAGGACGATGATTCAGAGAAAGACCAATCATTTAAGACTAAAAGATTGGCCCTTGTGTGAGGATGTTTCACTACACATAAGTAGGAACATCTATTTGGTCACTTCTTCACTTGGACCTTTCCTTTATCCACATACACCTTACAGTATTGGTCAGTCCTACAGTCACACTTCACTACTGTACCACAGCATCTAACTTGTAATCACTGGCTAGTAATTTTGAAGCAATGCCATTTTTTCAAGTTATGTGACAGCTGGAATCTATTATGAGTCAAGTAATGTCTGCTCTGTCACCTCTAGTTCAGAAGATTTTGCCAACAGCAAAAGCAGCTTCCAAACGGCTTCCCAAGAAGGAAGGAGAGAAATGATCAAAGTTATCACACTCGCTCAGAAGGAAGCAGAGCGTATATTCAGTAACATGGACTTGGGCTACCAACATACTGTCACCAATTAAAATAAATATCCCGATGGAAATTATACAAAATAAGTTCAGATGAACGATGAGATAACCAATAGTCTATTAGAGATGATCATCGTGGCTATCTAAGTGCACAATAACTTCATTTTAAAGATGTCGAATTCTTAATAAATGATGTGAATGTTAATGCCGTGTTCATAAGCAATCCTGACTTGTCAATGAAATGCAAAGCAGTTTATCAGAGGACTCATGTACTTTATTTATCAATGTGGGAAGAGGTGAGGTGGAGGAGTAGTATACCTTAGTTTAACCAGACCACTGAGCTGATTAACAGCTCTCCTAGGGCTGGCCCGAAGGATTAGACTTATTTTACGTGGCTAAGAACCAATTGGTTACCTAACAACGGGACCTACAGCTTACTGTGGAATCCGAACAACATTATAGCGAGAAATGAATTTCTATCACCAGAAATAAATTCCTCTAATTCTTCATTGGCCAGCCAGAGAGACGAACGCAGGCCCAGCAGAGTGCGGTGACGATACTAACATCCGAACTGGGCAGACCACGCCACGTCGAGGACCTTTGGAAGACGATTTAGTAAAAAAGAACTTCCTTAATTTATCATGGTTGTGTATACTGGTCTCCCAATGCACTTACGAAAGCTATGGCGTTTTTGGTTTTAAGTGTTTTAGAAACAAACCCCTCCTAATTCTAGGTCTTCAGCTGGGCCCGTGCTCGACTGTCCGGCCGGCCAATGAAGAATTAGAGGAATTTATTTCTGGTGATAGAAATTCATTTCTCCCTATAATGTGGTTCGGATTCCACAATAAGCTGTAGGTCCCGTTGCTAGGTAACCAATTGGTTCTTAGCCACGTAAAATAAGTCTAATCCTTCGGCCCAGCCCTAGGAGAGCTGTTAATCAGCTCAGTGGTCTGGTTAAACTAAGGTATACTTAGGTCTTCAGCGTTAACCATCTGTCCGCAGATAATAGAAGAGGAAACAATTGAAACCCTCCTCTTGAGTTATCCAGTAATAAAATCAACTAGCGTTACAGCCTCATCCTTAATTCTTTTGGGTCAAATCGTTACCAGTGAACATAATTTAGTTATTCGGTCAGTAATTATGAACTTTCAACAGCCCTTGTCAAAACTAGAAAGGAAATTTTCCATTTAAATAAAAAGCATTTTGCTTCCTTGAGAATTACTCCTGGAATTATTTGTGTATACTCCTCTTTCACGAGTTCTGTTCCTTTGATGCTGATTTTGGTTTACTGATAACGTACATCGCCAGTATCTTATTTTTACAATATTTTTATGATTTTGCTTCCACATAGATGTTCCTTTCGTTAAGAAGGAGTAAACACCATCCCTCTCTTTGGATTGGCACCGAAGTAAAGGACGCAAAGTAAAAAAAGTAACTAAACCTAGTGAACATGACACAAATACTGAAGATGATGACAAAATGGAAAATAAGCGCGTCAAGTTGGTGTTGTGTGATAATAAGAAAATTATTTCAAAGAAGAAAGCCATCGAGAAAATAATTCCAGATAACAAAAACTCTCCAGTATCACTATAAAGTTCAGTCACTACGCTCACACAAGATAGCTGACGATTTCAATCAATATTTTGCTGAAATATTAAAGAACACTTTCGATAGACCACAGAAAAAAAAATTCTAAATACCAATCAGCTCCTCCAATACGATCAGCTATTCTTCATCAGAAATACAACCAGACCTAAGCCATTTGCTAC
The DNA here is from genome assembly GCF_040412425.1 of Macrobrachium rosenbergii. Classification (NCBI taxonomy): domain Eukaryota; kingdom Metazoa; phylum Arthropoda; class Malacostraca; order Decapoda; family Palaemonidae; genus Macrobrachium; species Macrobrachium rosenbergii. The sequence goes on along the minus strand of NC_089743.1, from coordinate 18,583,126 downwards.
AGATACAGTGATTCAAGTGATACATCATTTGAACCCCACGAATTCTTGCGAGTCTGATGGGATTCCTTCTCGTTTTTTTATTTGACTCTTTTCTTTGCCTGTGACAATTTTCTACATTCCGTAATAGTCAATGCGTCAATAGTTACAGATTATAACCCTCACCGCTGGAAACATCCTTATGTAGTTCGCATTTATTAGAGCGGAGATACGGTAAAGCGTTGGAAATTACAGACTGACTTCTCTTTTGTCTTTCGCTTATAAATTGCTAGAGAAAATAACGTTCCTTGAATCAAACCATTTACGGGCTAACGAATAACAGGTCTTAAAACTAACCTTTCAACGGAAACTTCACTTAGATTACCAACAAAATATTTGAAGGTATAGAAAACAAAAAAGTCACTTCTCTGTGGAAAGTTTTGGAACGTTTACTACCAAACCTTAATGAATAAGTTAGTTTGATTTCATGTCGACTCCATTTGATTCGCAAAATAGATAATAATAAGTATCCAACCGGTTCGTGTTGAATCTCTTTTATATATCCTCTCCACTGGATAATATTCTGGTGTACCCCAGCGATCGATCATACTGTAGCTTATCGCTGTTCTTGATCAACATTAACGATCTACACAATTGTATATGGGTATAGAATTATATACGAGTGTTTTGTTATGTATGCCGATGATTCTCGGATTTTGCTGATTGGAGACTTGAAGAAAACTAATGACTTGATAAAGAAAATTTTGACTTCTACATGTGAATAGTCTCTGTCTTAACGAAAGTAAAAATAATTTTATTTTTTTTCGGATTAAGGCAGTATATTCCTCATCCAGAATAATGTAAAATTCAATAATGTCGCCAGTGTCCCGTCACGTAAAGTGATAAACCCTGATGTTTTATTGGACATATCGACGAACTGTGCCAAAGGAATATCTCCACAATTTGTATGATAGATTGTGCCTGTTATTATTATCATTAAAATAGCTTTATCAGACCACTGATCTGATTATCAGCTCTCACAGGCGTGGCCCGAAGAATTTATTTTTATTTATACTCTTTTTATATGACTGTCGAGCCATGGTAGTACAGTATAGTCTTTGGTAATGAGTGACTTAAACTATTGTTTGCTGCCTTTGACTCACTAAGGAAAGGAAAAGGGAAAAAGGAAAGAAATTACAGTATTCTGGCCACAAAGGTTGCCCTGCTGGTTCCAAAACGTGACCATGTTACTCCAGTACTTGAAAAATTAGATTGGCTACCAAGAATACTTTTGCGATATATGACTTTTAATTGTCAAAATTTTCAGAATGTTACCATAATTATTCATTTCCTTGCCCACAGTAGGCCAGAGTTGCTCTCTCTCTCTCTCTCTCTCTCTCTCTCTCTCTCTCTCTCTCTCTCTCTCTCTCACACACACACACACACACACACACACACACACACACATAATCACCAGATCTAGAATTAGCAATAATTACAAAGGCCCGAAAAACACTTACAGAAAGGTTGAATCAAGTACATAATGAGAAAACGAAAATTGCACCTCTGCTTCGACGGCTGACAGAAAAATTAAATAAAGAAATTGCTTGATAAATCTTCTGTTTTAGGGGCTCTTACTTTATTGCCTCGCAGTGATGCACCCTTCCAGATTAGGCTTTCATGAAACTCCATGGTCACTCTTCACTCTCTTAAACACTGGCATATTCTTCTACAGTCTTGGACTTAAGCCTTTCTCTTCCCATTTGTTGTTATTTTAATGCAGAAGCTAATTAGAGGTCAAAAGTTTGTTGGTGAATTATTAAAAAAAAAAAGTCTGCTTGTTTACTTAATCATTTCATGTTTTCTGGTACTTAGGTTTCATATTCCCGATTCATTATTTCTGCACAAGTAATTTTAACACGTCTCTGAATAGGCCATACTCGTTTGACACATGGACACTTGATGAGCAGTCCACATGAACCAGCTCCCGAATGTTCAGAATCCAAAGTGATAATAACAGTTTAACATGTGTTATGAGAATGCCCAAAATACAACCAACTTCAGTTGTTACCAACTTTTGGAAATGGGTCGATTGGTGAAGTTTTATCAGAGTCTGCAACATTTTCAATTGACTCAATATTAATATTTCATTAGGAAATGTAAATCAATTGCTACAGTACAAAAATCAATTTATGAAAATCCCACGGGGCAACAAATATATAAAAAATCCTAATTTTAAAAAGTTTTAAGTTATTCAGAATTTTATCATTACTCAATTTTATTTATTTTTTTATTGTACAGATGAAACTTGAATAAATGTATTTAATGTGTGCATGTGTTCTAGTGTGGAAGCATATGCCTTTTTGCACATTTTTAAAATTCCATTGTTCATTCATCATTTAGTCCCAGTGTTTAGCCTTTGGCTTAGACCTGGTACTCCATTTCATTTTAATCCTTCGGGCCAGCCCTGTGAGAGCTGTTAATCAGCTCAGTGGTCTGGTTAAAATAATTTATTAGTAATAATGGACTACTGATCAACTTCAGCGTGAATGATTCCCATAGGCAAGCATGTCATTGTAGGTAGAAAAATCAACATCCAAGATTTAACTGCAAAAAGCTGTACTGCGACAGCTTTACTAAAAATCATCAAGGAAGAGAATTTACATATTTGCCAATAAAAGTCATAACTGTAATTTGAAAGTATAACCAAAATGAATAACTACTTAACAAACACTGGTGGATGGAGTTAAAGTTCTTTGCCTCTGGTTGTGAGGCGAGGTACAAGTGAGATTCAGAGTCTGTAGCTTACTAATTTATTTACAAAACATTCACACAGGTCAAGAGCTAATGCAAGCTGCAATGTAGTTTCTGACCTCTGACAGGTAGGAACAGGGATTAAGTACAAGCATTTGTACACAGATAGAAATATACATATAAAATGGTACAGGCTATTGGACTAAAGGTCATACATACATGGTTGGAAAACTGGCAGTGCAATACATACAGTGACAATAATACATAAAATGTGACAATAATAATAAGGAATATACACGTATGAAATTCGTATGAGAAGATTTGCGTTTCTTTTGTCCGCGTGTTTTGTTCGCGGGTTCCTTGTCACAGGACAATGGCTGTCACGGTGTAGGTGTGTGTAGGGTCCACATGTGGGTGCTACATGGTAATGATAACAAACTGTTAAATAATACAAAGGGTAAAGCTGTCTTTCTAAGCCACTTATTACCCAATTTGCCTCTTACCCAAGAGACACTTAAAGAACGCCTAGGCAACTTAAACAGCTATGGCAGTGAAGATCTTGGTTGGTTTTCACATTAGTTTTGAAAAAGTTATATGCTGTTATTTTTTTCTTTGTGAAAATACTTTATTTTTCAAGATGAATTAAAGATATCCAATATATCAACTGTGCTATAGAACTTTATAAATTCTATTTGTGACCTTGAATTTGCACACTTCATGATAATAGGTGTCCTTGAAGGAAACAGTAAGTGCTTAAGGTCAAGAGACCCACGCATGGATACACTGGTCACACGTTTTCACTTTCGGGCTTTGGGTAATATAGACACCACAACTGATGAAAGCAAAAGTAAAATCTAAGATATAACAGAGACATTACCTACACCATTTTTGTTGAACATGTTAATATACTGGTTAGCATTCATAGACATGGCACCATACAAATGTCTGAGACAGCGGCGTGATCACTTATTCCATAGCTGATTGGTTCTCAGAGGAAGATGACTAAACAGTGTGATTATCATTGGACGTATCGAAGAGCCTCCATCTTGCTTTTCCGACTGTATGTGAAATATTTTCTGATTTTTTAGAGCATTTTTGTTCCAGAATTTGGAATACATTTCTCCTTATTTGCAGCACTATTAGGGAGCGCCTACAGTTTAGGTGGCCAAGGCTGTGGTGTAGGTTCCGACTAGGAAACTGGCGGACGAATACAAACAAGACAAACTTTTCCTGTAGTGCCAGGTCCTGACCTAACCAGATTTAACCAACCTAACCTAACATAGGGTGGCGTGCCCTAACCTGGCCGGGGGGGCACCTGGACCCCCCCCCCCAGAAAGCGTGGGGTCGCTGGGTCGCAGAACTACTTACCTTGGCGGAGTTATTGTAGCGCAGGCAGAAGGTGTTACGCAGCTTGGCAACCGAAACTGTAAACTACCCCACTATTAGTATTTTGAAGTATTTGATAAGGTATTTTTTTAAGAACAGTGCGCAATTGACGAAATATAAGAAATCGATGAGGAAACCTAAAGAAAAAAACGTAGATAAAGTTTAGTATGTTTGCTGTTCTCAGGATATCTAGCATATGTTGATAAGGTCGCGTATGTCGGCTCTTTATTGATGGATAGACTATTTAATCTATTGAATAAGAATCGTATAACAAAGGTGAAGCATGGGCAAGTGACAGAGAGGATGACATTTGTCGCTCACGTGAGGGATCATGAAGTAACGTCCCGACAATCACAAGGCAAATAGAAAGCTACTTTTTCATGCAGTCCCTGTTTTTTAGCTATCGTATATTATGTAACTAGACTTGTACGCCTTCATCCGGTAAAACGAAAAGTGCAGCTTGAATTTATAAACGGAACTTTTATTCTTTCCTAAATGCCAAACCTAATTTTCACGGTTTCCAGAGCCAATTTTCCATTCCGATTTTTTAAACCCATTTGTCATTGATTATTAAATACAAAATGTAGGCTAATTACCTTTGAGAAAATCTATATCTTTTTGCAAATATTTACTAAGATAAAATAAAAGAAACAGATAATATGACCTCTACAAAATATCAGTTTATGATATAATCTTTTGTTTCTGGCTTTCACGCGGAAATGAAATGATGAATAAGAAAAGCGTAGCTACTGGAACATCTTTTCCATGGTGCGATTACGTCAACCAACTGTAAACACACATGAATAAAACAAGAGGAGAAAGGTTGGCTTTCATACTTTCAAAATACGCTGATCGATCATAAAGGGGACGAGTCTTCGACTCGAAAAATACGGTGTGTGATGCACAGACGTGAGCACAGCACACACAGATATATATATATATATATATATATATATATATATATATATATATATATATATATATATATATATATATATATATATATATATATATATATATATATATATATATATATATATATATATATATATATATATATATATATATACATATGTATATATATATGAAACTCATGATTACGCTTAATTGAATAAAACGAAGGAAGAGCAGAAGAACGTTATTTTCCGGTATTATCTGTGCTCCTTTTTAAACAAATAATGCACCACTGATTAGAAAAGTTACAGATGCTACCCTAAGTAAAACGCTGTTATCTTCGCTCTGTGCTTTATGTGTGGCAGAATTTTTCTTGCTTATTGTAGCCTGTTCTTACACGTTTTTGAAATGGTTATGGTTATATACATATATATATATATATAATATATATATATATATATATATATATATATATATATATATATACACATACAGTGTTTTGCGCGTGATTATCGAAGCTTCTATACTATAGGTACACTGACCGAGGCAGTGACCACCTGACATGATGCCGTCACTGAGGCACAGACTCCATTCCTCTGCTTCCTTGATTAAGGGACGGAAGTGGAAAAGTTAAAACGTTGGTGTCTTGCAATTAGAAGAGTGTTAAAAGTACAAGGCATTTCCATCCAGACCTGCAAATTATTTTAATATGTCTTTTACACAATGCCTGTCACTACGTACGCTGAACGAAATTTCAGTCCTTCCAAACGGCTTAAGGTGTAATTACAATCGACCATGGCTTCTAACAGGCTAAATGCTTCGGCACTCTTCATGGGGAATCAATTGGGGATATTGGTGTAGAACGAGCCAATGGCCGTATTTTATAGTCCTTTGTTGGCAGCGGACTTAGAAAAAATTACTCTAGTATTGAACTCTGATGCAAATATTGTCATCAGCTTTCCGTTTTAACTGCAGGGTTTTAATGACTTTGCACATGACTGTATTTGATTGAAAATGACTACTCAAATAATGATTTACAGGTAATGAAGAAAAAATTGTAACCATTGTGTTTTTTGTACAGTGATTTATAGTTAACTGTGCCAATACAACATAAAACGCTGTACTTGTATTCACTTCAAAGTAGTTGGTATGACATGTCTTACAGCAAATTACAGCATATTCCAGCTGTAAAGACTGAGATTTGAAAAAGAAAATTGTATTAAAAATGGTTTCTTACCATTACATGCTCAACATAACTGAAAAACGTGACATAAATAGCAAACCATTTATTAAGATTGTAGCACAGTAAATATGTTTAATCAGAATTAACAGATTAAAACATTTAAATACTGCAAGGGGCAAAAAGACAGGGAGATGAACCTCATCCCTGACTGTGATCGGGGTTGGGTCAATAAAAAAGGTAGGAATTTCAACTTAGGCAACTCTAAGACTGTCATTTTCCAGTCTTGTTCCCGTACGTAAAACTAAACATGATGATTCTGCCTACTTTTCACAAGAAAGCACTTTTGGGACCCTAGGTATTTTTTGTAGACCTTCTTATCTTCAGAAATTATATTTACTAACCACTTTTGAACAATTGCAATTTCTGTTATCTGTGCCTTATAGATGGGATTACTCTAAAAGGGGGAATGGTGGTGGTTTTTTATTCCCAGCAAGTGTGATCACATTGCAGGTGCATTATCTAAAGGTGCCTTGAAAAGCATCTTTAAGACTCCTGGCACCATCTCTCTAGTTTATCTGGCTTCTATGGCAGTTTATCCATGCGGATTTTTCTTTGTATTTTCTCCTAAATTTTCACCTTTTCGCATATTGGTTTTTCTGTTCTTTGAAAACGTCCGTTGCTAGTTATTGTGATTGGCTTGTTCTAAAAGATTTCACACAGTATATTTTGAATAAAATGGTAATAACAACATTGCCGGAAATTCTTCATTTCTTCAGTTTTCATTGAGAATTTAACGAACAAAGCATACTGGATATTTCGAATAATGATGATAACAGCATTGACGGAAATTCTTCAATTCTTCCAATTTTCGTCCAGAATTTAACGAGCAAAGCTCTTTCGAAGACTTTCTAATGTGCCTGAGCTGCACCGGGAGCGCCTTTTATGACTTTAAAGCCTGTCAGGTTCTTGGTAGAGACTTTCTGCTTGTTGTTTTTAAAATGTAAGCTTAATATTCTGCCATTATCAGCGCAGAAGTGGAAAGCAATGCACGGAGGCCTTAGGATGCACCCAATTCCTACCTATTAAGGAGAAACGTACAAAAAAAAGAAATTGGCCCGTTGGGACAAAATGTAAGAGCAGACGTGAGGAAATAATAATTGTTATATACTATTTTGGAACACTTCTTTCGTGAACTAGAAGATTTCTGCATACATTATTTTCTCATCATCATATGTACCTATAGGGAAAGTAGAAAGATTTTATATGATTTTAGTGCAATGAAGGTAATGGCTGAATAAAATTAAGAACAGAGATGAAATTCGGATGTAGCCCAGAGGCATAATTTCTTGTGTGTGTTTGTGTGTGTGTGACGTAAAAGTATGATAATAAAAATCAACATTAATGAAACAAGTATATTGCAGTTCCAAAGCGTTTCCTTTAAAATGAAAATTGGAATCATTGTCAAAACAGAAACAGCCAAGACCTCTTCATCGGCGAGCCAAGTACAATTAGAACGGATGGAATGAAAGTAAGGCGAACATAACGTCTTCCATCTCGGCGTTTCGCTGGAATGAAGACGCTCTACCAAAGAGACCGAGCTCACTTAAAGGTATAATATTCGGACTGAGGATTATTTCCGCACGTAACGAAAGGAGAAGGGAGGAGAGTAAGCAGAGGAAATGGTGGATCATCGCCTGAATGAGAAATGAGAGGAGGGTTATATAGATGAAGAGGAAATAATGATAATTATAGTCATGATATTAATGATATACTGTGTTTCTCCTTTTAACCACATACGCATAGAGAACGCAGATGAAATAAAGACAGAACCAAATGCTATAACAATCATTGTAACAATAACAGTGGATGTAATATACAAGCTAACATAGAGCGATGTCTTTTGCTAACGTTATTTATCACTAATCACAAAGACAGAGAGAGTCAGAGACAAATAACATGATGACAGCAGCAAGTGAACGGGAAGTAATAATAATAATAATAATAATAATAATAATAATAATAATAATAATAATAATAATAATAACGGGAGTCACTCCTGCGAAAATACAGTAGATGCAGTCTTTGAACGATGATACTACCTAGAGAGAAATATTGATTCGATTCATCAGGCCCACAGGTAAAGATAAGGTAACACTGCATAGTATGAAGAGAGAGATTATACAAATAACATAGTGGAAGGAGGTGGCGAAAGGAAGGAAGACTACAGACCAGAATCAGGGAAGAAATTAAATTTAATGAAGACAGTAAAGAAGCGGTTGGTAGACAAAAAGAACTGCTGGTCGGTGACTTTAAAGTTCAATATCAAGAGGCAACTGAGGGCTAGAGCAAAGCACGGTTGAGCTATATCCGTGGACGTTGGAGAAGTTGTTTGATAGGTTAAATAAACAAAAGCACATTAATTATTTCGTATTCTAATTGAACAGAGTTAATGTTTGTTCACGGAAATGGTACAGACAACATTATCTGTTGCCCATCTTGTCATGCAACACCAAAGTTAAAAAATAATGTTTTAAAGAAAGGAAAATTAGTGAAGTGGATGCAAAGTTCAAATACTTATGGTAAAGTGCAGTGTTTCTGAAAATTGTTTTAGTTCATATATATATATATATATATATATATATATATATATATATATATATATATATATATATATATATATATATATATATATATATATATATATATATATATATATATATATATATACACACACAAATTTGGTTTGGAAGATTGTCGTAGTGGAGAAAATAGACTTTGTATAAAACTATAACTTAACTTGAATATCACACTAAAACTGAAAGAGCATGATCAGAAAGTAATTATTTCACTGATTTTAAACATACAAGATTTAATTATTACAGACCGAGACTGAACACGATTCAGTCAAAGACCTCAACTTGTCAATAAGTAACTGGGCCTTCTTAGCTGGTCAAATAAGGTCTTGAAAACTCGTATAAAGAAATATGGTAAGGGAGGCGAATATCGGACATCAGTAGCAAGTTAGGTCATTATGTTACTGAAGAAAATTTCGATAAAGTGTTGTTTGTTCTGAAAGTTCAGATAAGGAACGGCCGAAACCAGTCGGTCCACGAGTCATGGGAAAAGGAAAGAGTATTTAACAGATTCCTGCGTTATTGCATCTGGATGCTTTTTTGAAGAATGAATATTGCAAACAATGCTCAGCAAGCAAGCAAGCAAGCAGCAGGGTGTGAAAAAGTATGTGAACTGCAAGATAAAACGAAAACGATGGAACACCTTCAAAAAGCTTTAGAGCATTTAAGAAATATGATGTTGAATATTCTGCAAAGTTACTTTGGTAAGTATTTGGTTAAATACTCTTCTGCCTAGAAGCTTCTCAGATTTAATAGAAACTGCAATCGACGCCAAAGAAAATTAGAGTGATATGTGGCGGGAATAAACTTGAGATATGAAAGGTCATATCATGTACCAGGAAAATATGAATCGAGGATCCCCTTATGGAATTTTGCACAGAAATTACGGTAATATAATACAGTAGCAAAAATCTAACGGCAAGGAAAGATTAGAACAAAGGAGTTTTAAAATTCATCTGACTAGGGACTCTTGACATTGAGTAAGGTAATCGGAAGTAGTCGTGTAAGAATCCTTTCATAGGACGTAGTATTCCAGTTTGAACCATAACCGAAGGATAAGTAACTAATAAGGGATGCGATGTTTCATGAATTGGTTGAAAATTTTGACAAGTTTGACTTGAATAATTTTGTCTGGAATAGAGAAAAGATTTGTAGTCTTCAGATTTTGCTTGCTTTTAAGACCGTTCAAGGCTAAACATGTTATATGACAATGGTGATAAAGTTGTCAGTTCTCAGTATTTCTCTCTCAAGGGTCGGAGAGGCAAGGACGTCATTTATCAACGCTTTGAATAATAATAATAATAATAATAATAATAATAATAATAATAATAATAATAATAATAATGTGGTTAGTTCGTCTGCTTGCCTCGTTAGGTATCGGTTAGCTGCCGAGACCCCTTGCTGATAGGGAAATGAGAGTCATATCAGCACTGGCATGGCAGCGGTCGTTTATTGTCCTTCCATTGATGGTGCAGCAGATTGGGAGGGAGTTCAGTTTCCCATTCAGCACATCTATTCATGTATTAAAGGGACACGGTGAGAGAATGGCACCTTGACGATGCCCATGAGAAGAGCCAAATTTATGTTGATACGTTAGCCCATTTGGCATGGAATTCCTGCGTGTGGAACCAGCAATATATACTAACTAATCATTTAAAAAGGGGGTATAAAGTTATAACTAATCAGTTATAACTTTATAGCCCTTTTTTTGAAGCTTCAAGTCAAGATTCAAATAACGAATATGATAATGAAGATTTCAGCAATTAGGCACTGTTGTTTGATTCAGTGGTTACCCTGATAATAATAATAATAATAACCTATCTCTTGATGTGTGTAGAAAGGAAAAGAGTCGCACTGGAAGGATAGACTTAAATATCTACGATGAAATGGTAGTAATTATTGCTATCAGGTTATGGTTACGTTGGCCAGTTGCAACTTTTAGTTTACTTTTAATTGATACAGAAAGAACTAAAAGGAGGGATTATGGAAAAAATAACGGAGCTAGCAACACGTAGTTTATAGTTCTTCATTGGAGGGGTGGGTAGAGCTCTCGGCTAGCACGCTGCTGGCCCAGCGTTCGACTCTTCGACTGGCTAATGAAGAATTAGAGGAATTTATTTCTGGTGATAGAAATTCATTTCTCGTCATCATGTTGTTCGGATTCCACAATAAGCTGTAGGTCCCGTTGCTAGGTAACCAGTTGGTTCTTAGCCACGTAAAATAAATCTAATCCTTCGGGCCAGCCCTAGGAGAGCTGTTAATCAGCTCCTCAGTGGTCTGGTTAAACCAAGATATACATAATTTAACACGTAGTTTATTGGCTGGTGAAATTAAACACTGCTGCGGGAAACGACCTTAGTCGTATGATTTATTATTAGACAAATTCTTCACAGCATCTCTGATGTTACCTTGCGAGATACGCTCGGCGAAATGAGACAGCAAGTTATAAGTGAGAGGGTTGTGTGTATTCGTTCATTCAGGAGTCCTGATCGTTGCAGTGGCCCCGTCTCTGACTGCTCCCGCTGCTACTTATCACGAAAAAAAAGTTAAGTATACCTTAGTTTAACCAGACCACTGAGCTGATTAACAGCTCTCCTAGGGCTGGCCCGAAGGATTAGAATTATTTTGCGTGGCTAAGGACCAATTGGTTACCTAGCAACGGTACCTACAGTCTATTGTGGAATCCGAACCACATTATACCTAGAAATGAATTTGTCACTAGAAATAAATTCCTTTAATTCTTCATTAGCCGGCCGGAGACTCGAACTCGGGTCTAGCGTACTTATCACGAAGATTTATTGACACGTGGTTTAGAGATTTGTTGTCCTTCCGTAATCGTCAGTAAGAGCCAGACTCTAACTTTCATGACGTGACGTCTGCTCTTGTTTTGCTTTTCATTCAACGGGCAGTGCTCTTTATAATTACCGAGACCCCTCGTGTAAATGGTAAGCAGAATATTACTTTAGCTTTCGATTTTTTGCCGAATGTTGTGCATAATTTAATTACTGCTGTAAAAAATTGTAATTGCTAATTAATCATGTAGAAGAAGCTTTATCCTGCTCGACTACATCTGAAGCACAAGAAAAAGTGATTATGAATTGATCATGTAGAGACAGAGATTAGATAAAATGAGTTTACATTTAGATTTCTTTTGATAGATTACTATTAGTGGGACACACACACATATATACATATATATAGAGTATGTATATATAAATATATTTATATATATAATGAATATAAAAGGCCCATAAAACACTATTTAAACGTTGCAACAATATATTACAGGCACTTGCTTCTGTGCCCCTGTTCACTGGTAGAATATGGACAGATGAAATGTTACAAGGGTATATATACCCTTGTAACATTTCATCTGTCCATATTCTACCAATGAACAGGGGCACAGAAGCAAATGCCGGAAATATGTTGTTGCAACGTTTAAATAGTGTTTTATGGGCCTTTTTATATTCATATTACACTGTGGTATTACAGGAAAAGACATTTATATATATATATATATATATATATATATATATATATATATATATATATATATATATATATATATATATATATATATTTAAAAGTATATATACATATATATAAATATACATACATGACTATGAAATATTTTGTGTTACAACAGAAATCCATCTACTAATAGGAGCCAGTATATATATATATATAGTCATGTATGCATATATATATACAGTATATATATATATATATATACATATGTATGCATATATATACAGTACTTATATAGATATATATATATATATATATATATATATATATATATATATATATATATATATATATATATATATATTAACCGAAATAGTTTATACAAATATCCTGAACGTTGTAAATTACAGTTCACATAACTTTTTTACGGTTTAAATAAATGTAGAGATATAGAGCAGTGACGCCCTAATTCATAAGGTTATAAAATTACAGGAAATTTTCTCGTTTCAAGATCTAACATAAACAAGTAAAACATGCTTCGGCGCAGTCGAGTAGTCTGTACAGCGTATAATATTGTATGAAACTCTCACCCGCGGCCCATGAAACTTTCAGCCAAGGTCCGGTGGTGGCCTGTGGTGTTGGCACCTATAGCGGTGCCAGACGTACGATCATGGCTGACTTTAACTTTAAATCAAATAAAACCTGCCGAGGCTAGAGGGCTGCAATTTGGTATGTGTGATGACTGGAGGGTGGATGATCAACATACAGACTTGCAGCCCTCTAGCCTCAGTAGTTTTTAAGATTGAGGACGGACAGAAAAAGTGCGGAAAGAATAAAGTGCAGACAGAAAAAGTGCGGACAGAATAAAATGCGGACAGACAGACAAATAGCCATCTCAGTAGTTTTCTTTTACAGGAAACTAAAACGTCGTGTTTGTCAAACAGATATTTCAGGTAAAAATTAAAAAAATTCATCTAGACAGATTCAGAGAGGGCTGTCCTTTGATCGCTGTTAAGCGAAGAATTTGGGCATGACGACGGCTGGTAGGGAGGGGACCAGGGCCCCGGAGAAGGGCCATGTGGTGCGCCCCGTTGAGTTGACCCCGCATTTGACACTAACGAGAGCGACTTGAAGCTGAACAGACCACCATTATATCGGTGGGGTAATACCCCGTGCCCCTAAGAGGTCTTTTAGGATTCTTTGCACGCTCTCTATATTCTCCCTTTCTCATGGGTCGCAGTGACCTCTTCCCCACACGCTTCTCTCTCTCTCTCTCTCTCTCTCTCTCTCTCTCTCTCTCTCTCTCTCTCTAGCTAGTGTTAATTTCCTTTTAATTCGACTAAATATTAACTTCTCTCCCTTGTTATTATGAAAATTCTCTCTCTCTCTCTCTCTCTCTCTCTCTCTCTCTCTCTCTCTCTCTCTCTCTCTCTCTCTCTCTCTCTCTCAAGCTAGTATTAATTTCCTTTTAATTCGACTAAATATTAACTTCTCTCCCTTGTTATTATGAAAATTCTCTCTCTCTCTCTCTCTCTCTCTCTCTCTCTCTCTCTCTCTCTCTCTCTCTCTCTCTCTCTCAAGCTAGTATTAATTTCCTTTTAATTCGACTAAATATTAACTTCTCTTCCTTGTTATTATGAAAATTCTCTCTCTCTTTCTGTCTCTCTCTCTCTCTCTCAAGCTAGTATTAATTTCCTTTTAATTCGACTAAATATTAACTTCTCTTCCTTGTTATTATGAAAATTCTCTCTCTCTCTCTGTCTCTCTCTCTCTCTCTCTCTCAAGCTAGTATTAATTTCCTTTTAATTCGACTAAATATTAACTTCTCTTCCTTGTTATTTATGAAAATTCTCTCTCTCTCTCTGTCTCTCTCTCTCTCTCAAGCTAGTATTAATTTCCTTTTAATTCGACTAAATATTAACTTCTCTTCCTTGTTATTATGAAAATTCTCTCTCTCTCTGTCTCTCTTCCTTGTTCTCTAGCTAGTATTAATTTCCTTTTAATTCGACTAAATATTAACTTCTCTCTTGTTATTATGTCTCTCTCTCTCTCTCTCTCTCTCAAGCTAGTATTAATTTCCTTTTAATTCGACTAAATATTAACTTCTCTCCCTTGTTATTATGAAAATTTCTCTC
>NC_089743.1:18488697-18563697 GCF_040412425.1 Macrobrachium rosenbergii | reverse complement strand
TCTGTTTTGATCATGTCGAGATTTTGTTAAGGGCTTTGTCCCTCACGATTTTCTGCTCGAATCATATATGCCTTTTGGAGAGTAGATGCACGGATATCGATCAATTAAGTCATGTTTTGTAGGATTGCGTTGCTCTGATCACGTATTGTTCTGACGTCGCCTGGCTGTTGCATTTCCCACTGGAATTCAAAAAATTTGCTGGCCATTAGAATTGGTTCCCTCTCTCTCCTCTCTCTCTTTCTTCAAAAAGAGAAGTTGACGTAGAATATTTGTGTGGTCACTGGTGTCAGTCATAGCTTTTGGGACCTGACTTGAGAGAAGTGATTTGGTAATGGCGCCTTATAAAAAGTGTGTTTTGTGAATTTAAAACAGCTGTGTGGTTTTGCAAAGGTTTTCACAAGCTTGTGTAAGGTAAAGTGAATTATTAATTATTATTAGCATGGTATAGTAAGGTATATTAGGGAAATTTTGTTTTAGTGAAATTATTATTGATAAACCTGTTGTGTATTTTTGTGTGCTCTTGTGTTTGAAATCTCTTGGTTTTTCACATTTTATATTTTAGTGATTTAACATTTGTTTACTTAGCATTTTAAATATTTCTTGATAATTTAATGTTGCATACTTGATTTAATTTTCATTTATTAAGATTTTCTTTTCAAATCTTGAGTAATTCTTGATAGTTTAAATTTTGCTTGATTAAATTAATTTCTTGATAATTTAAAGTTTTGTAATATAGTTGTTTAATAATTTAACTCAAGAATTAATAAAAATTTTTGTGTTTCCAAGTAATAGTAAATTTTTCAGATTGTGAATTTTAATTATAAATTTTGAATTTAGAAATAAATTTTTGTATTTAATGTTTTTTTTTTAAACAGTGTTTCACTTATTGATCACCAGTGAATAGGATTAATTGTGTGCATAATGCAATGTGACAAACATGTTTTGTTCCTTTGGTTTTTCTGAAGTGAATTAAGACCAGGAAAACAGTTAAAGTTGTTTGATGGAGTGATGCCCTTTTACTCTAGTATATCTCTTGTTTAATTGTTGATACCTGACACTTGTTTTAATAAACTTAGTTTGATTTTTCACATGACTAATGAGCTTTTTAAGGGATCACTGTTACCTTTAGAGTACTCAGTCATAATTTTGATTATGATGAGAGTTCAGATATCTGGCTGAAGTGAGGTAATTTTTTTAATTCTCTGGGTAGTTGTGTAATAATCAGGTACTTGGTACGCTTTTGACAATATATATATATATATATATATATATATATATATATATATATATATATATATATATATATATATATATATATATATATATATATATATATATATATATATATATATATATATATATATATCTGTTGTATTTGTTTTCTTACATAAAGCAAATTGTGAATTGTCATATTTTCTCCATTTTTTAATAGCCTTTTGCAACAGTCCCGTGCCCTCTTTAAAACCGACAGTCGTTTCCCCAGTATAATGTCAGGCTTTTTTTAATCCAAATCTGTCGGGATTTTTAAGAGAACCGGCCGAGGCTTATTGATATTACCGATTTTTCTTGGATTTCGATAAGCTGGTAGATCAAAAAAACCTCGGCCTCAGGAGAGGAAATGGTTCACTTTTAAATTCAGTTGAAGGTTTTTTTTTTTGCAGATTTCAATGTACTACACTTGGTAATGTACAAGACTTACGTTGATAATCTATATGTATATAATATATGTATATATATATATATATATATATATATATATATATATATATATATATATGCATATGTATATGCATATGTATATGTATAACTGAATCATGAAAATATGAAACGTGATGAATATATAAATAAAGACAAAATCCACGAAGGAAAGAGAAACAGTGGAGTGCTGCAAGGCCTTTTGACTTACACTAAGTAAAGGACTAATGTAAGTCGAAAGTCCTTGCAGCGCTCCATTGTTTCTCTTCCTTCGTGATTTTGTTTATCTATCTATCCATCTATCTATCTATCTTTATATATATATATATATATATATATATATATATATATATATATATATATATATATATATATATATATATATATATATATATATATATATATATATATATATATATATATATATATATATATATATATATATATATATATATATTTGTAATAACAGAGGACTCATGAATATCTCGATTACCTTACATTTAGTATTTGCACTATATATATATATTTGTATGTACGTGTGTATATGTATATATATATATATATATATATATATATATATATATATATATATATATATATATATATATATATATTAGCTGACTGACCCAGCACTGCCCGGGATAACTCTGAATGACAACCGATAAACTCTCTCTCTCTCTCTCTCTCTCTCTCTCTCTCTCTCTCTCTCTCTCTCTCTCTCTCTCTCTCTCTCTCTCTCCTTTCTTCTCCCTAACACCCCCTCTCTCTCTCTCTCTCTCTCTCTCTCTCTCTCTCTCACTTCCTCTCCCTCTCACTCTCTGTGTCACCCCCTTCCCAACCCCCATCCCCTATGGTGCCATTGATGTCTTACCCGCACAGTATTCTTTTCCAGACAGTAAGTCGTGTGTATACTGAAATTAGGTATGATAAATTCGTAAAGTTACCAAGTCCCTGTTTCAGGGAAGCCCTTCCCACCCCCACCCCTTTGGTGCCCTTTGGTGCTAGTGATGTCTTACCCCCGACGGCGCTGTTTTCTAGATAGTAAGTCATATGTGTACCAAGTTTGGTTAAAATTGCTCAATGCATTTCAGAGGTATGCTGGCACATACACACACGCACACATACATATATTTGTACATATATATATATATATATATATATATATATATATATATATATATATATATATATATATATATATTTATATATAAATATAAATATAAATATATATTCAGGCCTATCAGCAGTATCTTTAGAACTGAAATAACATATTTACATAAACAGCTGTTATTACTACATGCAGACTAAAAAGCTAAGCCTAAAGAGTAAGTAAACGTGACATCATGGGAGTGATGCATTACTGTTGGTCATCGGGTCTCACCGCCTGCTGGTGGTATTTGTTGCAGCAAGGACATTTCATCTGCCTCGAAGGGCATGCCCTGCTTTCTTTGTGACTAATGACGGTGCCACAACGTGCAAAAGATGGCGTGGGCAAGGGAGTGACTTCTGCCCCTGGTTGGTCGTTCTGATTCACTCCGCTGTTGGTAGTTTCTGTCTTATTCAGGAGTACCGTTTTGGTAGTTTCTCCCTTTGGATTCTCACAGATTTGGTGTTCCTCGAAGAAAGAAGGATGAATCCTGTGTTTCTTTGTATGTTCAATGCAGGCTTTTGTTGATTAATACTTACGGCTTCTGCTGTTTGCAGTTTGTGGAACCTGGCTTCTTTATTCAGAAGCTTTGTTCTTTCTAGTAACTCTTCCAGTGTCGTTTTATGGTCATGGGAGTCTACATATAGAGTGTTGGAATATCGCCCCTTGGGTGTGGTGGGCTTACAATCGTCACATAGAGCAGTAGTGATGCGACCTGTATATCAATTGCTGAGGGCATGGCATGTTCCTTCGGTACATTTACATTTATATAGTACGTTAATGGCTCAAAGGTAGAAAGAGTATTTGAAGAGTATTTGTACAGTAAACCTCCGTATTTGGGACTTAAGCAGCATTGAGACTTCGTGTTTATAGGAGGGTAGGAAGAGGGAAAAAAAGTATACCTTAGTTTTACTAGACCAATGAGCTGATTAATAGCTCTCCTAGGGCTGGCCCGAAGGATTAGACTTATTTTACGTGGCTAAGAACCAATTGGTTACTTAGCAACTGGACCTACAGCTTATCGTGGAATCCGAACCTATTATAGCGAGAAATGAATTTCTATCACCAGAAATAAATTCCTCTAACTCTTCATCAGCTGGCCGGGGGAATTGAACTCCGGCCCATCGAGTGACAGTCCGAAGCTCTACCGACTCATCCAACGAAGGGCTCGGAAGAGGGAAAAACGCCAATAAGTGGTGAGTTTATGAATTGAAATGCTCAATGAAAAAATAAAGGAGAGTATTTGAAGTGCAATTACACAGTTGAAAAGAAGAATCTGTTCAATTGAACAGATTCTTCTATGAGGAATAAAAGATTGTTCTACAGGGAAGTAAACATATACCGAACAGTTAATGACCAAAATTCAGTTGATCAAAATGTAAATAAAGAGATGCTGCCAGAAGTGAACGCTGTCCGGGGTTGTTGTAAGTGTGAGAATGCGTATGGAATTAGTTGTTGATGGTGTAAAGAGGCCAATAAAAAGGTTGAAGAATACAAAAGATTTGATGGGATGATCACTGAAATATTGTGCTACGTGGTGATAAAGTGACTGAGTGCCAGACTAAGGTTTGTTAGGTCTGTTTGGATGTAAAAAAGGTTTCAAAATACGAATGCAGCAATAGCACTTATGTTGGTCTTTTTGTGGATCTACACCCTTCTGGGGGAAACGGTTTAATATATGTATATATGTATATGTATATATATATATATATATACATATATAAATATATATATATATACTGTGTGTATATATATATATATATATATATATATATATATATATTGTGTGTGTGTACATATATGTATAGAATAATATATATATTTATATATATATATATATATATATATATATATATATATATATATATATATATATATATATATATATATATATATAATATACACACATATATATATGCATATATTTATATATATACACACACACACCCACCTTTTCTCCGTAGAGGTGTTCCAGATATTAGTATATGGTTGTCAGCCAGTCTTTTGTAATGAGGTTGCTAGCCCCATACCCTTTTCCAACCCGTTGGTGACCCACCGCGGCAAACTAACTGTCAAGTACAAAATTCACAGCGAAAGGCAACAGTGGCACAATAGGATTTAGGAGAGCGTCCTAAAGTGTTCCCGCTCCCTAGGGAATCAAAATCGGGACCTCTAGCTGGTGAGGCAAGCTTCCCAACCGTAAGCTAATCATAAACGAGCGAATTCACTCATGTTGCGGAATAGTGACGAATTTGTCATCTTGATAATAACAGCGTTTATCATACAGGTAATACATCTTACACAGCTTACGAACTCTCTTTACACTAAGAGAGAGAGAGAGAGAGAGAGAGAGAGAGAGAGAGAGAGAGAGAACTCCGCAGCGCTGGAAGAAGCCCCAATCCCTTTTTTTTCTCGTTCTTCTGGACGAGTGAGATGCGAGAGTAATGTGATTTTCAATGTACAACGTTAAAATCTTTATGAACGTCAGCCGTAATCAGGAAATGGGTTAGAGTGACGACTCCATATTTTATGTACAGAACCACGATGGCTTAATGCGACCACTAAAAGCTCTAAAGCTCCTTCTGTTGGAGTATGACGTCCACCCTCTCTGGAGACTCGGCCACACAAATCTATGTGATTTCCAGCAAATCTTCTTAGAGATAGATTTGTAAATGGAAAGATGCTGGGACAAACGCATGCACACATGTATATGTACAGGTGCATTTACGCACGTGGAGTTCAGTATATTTTTAAAAATATCCAGGAAAGGTTGGATGTTTGTTGTTAGTCTGAATGACTAAAAAGTGAAAATTTTCCTGTTAAGCTTACAGACACTAGAAAGTTAACTTTATTTCATTTAATTTTATTTTATGACGTTGTAACCTTGTATAGTTTCTTGCTGGGCCTTTCTTTGTTTCTCTTATAGATATTGGCAGTTATATAATATTCTTTTTATAATTTTTGTATTAAAAAGAATCAAAAGAAAATCCTAACCGCACATAGTAGTTAAACAACGGCTATCAAGCCTGTGCGCATGCAGTCGTAGCTGAAATCCCTTAAAAAACTTTTTTCTCTCTTTCTATAGTTGAAAGCTTTACAAATAAAACACTGAAATGTAAATGGAATGACACTCCTAATGGAATATGGGATTTGCTTGAGCATGCTTAGGCTGTATTTAAAACAACTCCCTCCATGTAATAAATTTCTTATCTTCTTCTTCTTCTTCTTCGTTTAACGTCCTTTTTCCCATTTTTCATATGGGGTAAAATATGATGCCTTCTTTTGAAGGACTCTGATTTGGCGTTGGGGTAGGCCGTAGCCTCGATCGGCTGCCCTGCCTGACAACGCTTAGACCCCGGTAGCATGTGTATATGTATCGTACCAAATCCCCAGCTCCCTTTCTCCCAGCAGCGAGGAGACTTGAGCGGTTAGGCCGACAGTTCGAGACGTGTGAGGTGTCTGTTATGTTTTTAGAAGATGTTGGAGTGGCTTTGTTTGTGTGTGTATTAGTCTGTAACACCCATTTGCTTTCAGCAAACCTATCCGTTGATTACATACATAATCCCGGGGTGTCTACACGGATAGCAAAGTGTCCGCCTCTCTGACCGGTCAGCTGCGGTTGAACCCACGCCACAGACTTCTATGAAGTCCGAGGCTGCTGCTCTACCAACCGAGCCATCGAGGCTCTATGTAATAAATTTCTTATGAATGACGATAAGAGGAAGTGACACAAATTTCTTACACAGCACAATATTCAGTAGAATAGAATGTATTTCATCAATTCAGAATCATGATAGTGACCCTTTCAATGATTGGAAAGGGTCATATCACATGTGATTGGGTTTCACTCAGCAGCATCTGGGTGGCACTTTTCCGTTCCTGTAAAGAGTGTTGCATAAATCTAGGACGATTTCCTTTTCATGTTGAGACACCACATAACCAACTCTGAGACCTTCGGCATTGGTTTTATATTTCATACTTAAATTATGTAAATTCACAGCTGTTTGCCTTGTCAATAGATGTTACTTGAGGAATTATCGTTTATCAAAATGTGTCATCACCTCTTCCACACAAATGCGTCTTCCCACTAGAAATATTTTGTAAAGATTATGAACTTGATAGGGTACATTAAAGGTGAATTCTTTATCCACTTCATATTTAAACTACGAAGCCCTCAGTTTCCTCCATCATTTACAGACCTATAAGTTTTAGCAATCTTGATGAAGGGTAATTTATCATCAGATGCGAAGATTCCAGTAGCACAATTATTTTTAATCTTGCATCATCAAAGTCAGGTCTGGTAAAAATGGCTCTCTTACTTGTGAGGTCCAGAGCTGTCGCTGAGACCCCTCAGGCCATCCTCACTTCAAAACAAAAATCTACATGATGCACTGAGACTCAAGAAACATTCTAACTGATCGTTTATGCATTTTTCAGAAGATACTTTTTGTCCTTGTCAGAACCGTAATTACTAATATATGTAAAGCATTGCAAGCTTTCTAACCATAGGTATTGAAAACCTCTTCCTAATTTGTATTTAGAATTAACCATTCTTCAGGTGTGAGAAAACACATCTGACTGTATATAGACGTGCCTCCATTTTCTTCTGATGTCAAATTCTACTTTTCCACTTGCAAGAGTTCTTGACCTGTCAGATTTTACATCAGTAAATTAGAATACACCTTGACTCTGCCTCTTACTCGCAACCTCGTTATACTGGTGACCCCAAAGATGACCAACACTGTCGCCGCCAGCACCAGCCCACCCAGTGACAACACTGCAGCAGCAAACATCTGCATACTCCTCTTCACAACCCACGACCCAGAGGCCTTGTTCTTCTGAGCAGAGACCATTTTCAGGTCGAAGAAGATCTCCTCATCCCGCAAAGCCGGCACCGTCCTCAAGTTCTTGCCAGATGATGTCTTCGAGCAGATCACAGGATGGCTCACCGACCAAAAGACAACCATCACCTTTGAAACGCTGAAGACCCAACTAAGGTCATCCTTCAGCATGCCACCCGCCCTCAAAGCTAGAAAATTCCTAGAAAATTTAGGGGCAGAAATATGACCAATGGCCGTCACACATCTACAAGCAACTACAGCAGCTAATTACGATCCTCGCCACAGACGGGCGCCCAGAAACTACGTTGGACCTTGTGAGAGAGGTCTTACTTACAAAATTACCCTGCCAAACAGTCGCGGCCATCCCCGTCACATCAACCATTAACCTTGATGATTACCTGAAGACATTCGATGCCGTCCACCTGGCCCACAAGTCAACGGAGCCTACACAACCAACCGTAGCAGCAGCCACCCCACAGCCACAGCAGCAGACTGACACAGATACAGACAGTGATTCAGAGGGCCCCGCCACCATCATATACCACTACTAGAGCTCCAGGGAAAAACAAACCAGAATATAAGTCCAAAGCAGAAGAATTTCCCAAGGGCATTTTTTTCTACCACTGGAGGTTCAGGAGCAAAGCCCGATAATGTGAAAATGATTGCCACATGTCAAAAACCATGTTGAAGAGTTACAGCAGCGACCAACTAAATAAATATCAGCGGTGGGCAGACCAGTTGCCTTATAAGAGACACCACACCTGCTTTCCAATGTCTTTCTTCTAGGTACAGGCAGAAAGACTCGACATGTTTTTTCATCGCAGGCGAAACATCAAATACGTGGTTCCTGGTGGACACCGGCGCATTCAAATCATTCGTGCCAGCCAACCTGCACAAATGCCTGAATCCAACCCCTAGCACCCTACAGGTGTACACTGCCAGCAGAGCCCTGCCAAAAATATACAGGAAAAGGACCATGAAAGTGTCTTTCAGCGGGAAGAAGTACAACTGGACATTCGTCACAGCAGACATAACAATTGCTCTTTTAGGAGCATACTTCCTAAAAGCCCATGGTATGCTGGTAGATGTAGCGAAACAGCAACTGAATACACGACCCACCCCTGTAGCCCTACTCACACCGACTCCAGCACCAGAGATAAGTTGCCTCCTACAGGAATTCCTGGAGGAATTTAACGATGACCTACAGCACAACCTGACCAAACCTGCAAAGCACCACGTCCAGCACCACATAGTCACTGAAGGTCTCCCAGTGCATGCCCGTTTTAGACGTTTGGCCCCAGAAAAACTCGCCCACGCTAAACAAACCTTCTGGGACATGGAACCGGCAGGAATATGCCAAAAAGCCTCCAGCCATTGGGCATCTCCCCTACACATGGTACCAAAACCCAATGGCAATGGTGAACCTGAGGTGACTATCTGAGACTCAACATCAGGACAGTGCCTGACAGGTACCCACTGCCAAACATTGCCGACATAACCAACCAGATGGAGGGTGCCAAAATATTTACAAAGATCAACCTGTAGAAGGGATACTTCCCAGTCCTGGTCTCAAAGGAGGACATTGAAAAAAACAGACATTATCACCCCCTTTAGCACATACACCTTCAACTACAGCTGCTTCAGCCTTTGGAACTCAGGTGTGACCTTCCAACATCTGATGGATAAAATCCTGGGCAACCTACCCTTCTGCATCGTCTAACATCGATAATATACTGATCTTCAGCCCCAACATCAAACTACACATGAGAGACATCAGGAGGGTTCTGCAGATACTTAAAGAAAACAAACTTTTAGTCTGAAAAGACAAATGAGAATGGTCAAAACCAGTATGGAATTCCTGGGCTGCCAAATAAGCCTCGACAGTATCAACCCCCTCCTGACAAAGGTCCAAGCAATCACCGACTTCCCACAACCAACAACAATCAAAGCAGTCCAAGAATTCATGGGAATGATTAGCTATTACCACTGTTTCATACCTAACCTTGCTGAAATAATATCCCCAATATATGAGTGTTTAAAAGGAAAACCAAAAAAACTCTGTTGGTATGAAAAACAAGATAAGGCATTCTCACTAGTTAAAACAGCAATCACCTCTGCTGCCACATTAATCTTTCCTTTACCCCATAAGTCCCTCACCCTAACAATAGACGCAAGTAGCACAGCGATGGGCACAGTACTCGAGCAAGACACAGATGATGGTCGTCGCCCGTTGGCATTCTTCAGCAAGAAGTTATCGCCAGCAGAATAAAAGTACTCCACCTTCGACTGAGAGTTACTGGCAGTTCACAGAGCCATCCACCACTTCCGACACATGCCTTCACCAAAAGCAGAGACGGGTGGTCAGCAAAACAGCAACGTCGCCTATCATCAATAGCAGAAAATTCTTGCACCATCAGAAACTTGAAGGGCTCTTCCAACAAAGTGGCAGACGCCCTTTCCCAAAACTCCATCAACACCATCCAGATCAGGATATCTTATCCCGATATAGCACCAGCTCAGAAGGATGACATGGACCTACAGTGACTTTGGTGGGAGAACCCCGCCCTTATGTGGAGCAGCCTGTTCATCAACAACAAAGAGATGACCATTGCCTGCAAGATGAGTACCGAACGCTCTTGCCCATACCTACCATTAGGGTTGAGAAAGAAAGCCTTCAACCTCTCTCACAACCTGCCCCACCCATCAGGCAGATCCACCACCCGAACCTTGTCAGAGCGGTACATCTGGTGGAGATTAAAAGCAAACATCAAAAAGTGGCCAAGAGAATGCCTCCCATGCCAAACATCAAAAATAAGAAGGCACACAGAGACAGGGATAGGAGAATTCCAGACAATGCGGCTGATGAAGGGTACAGGTATCTCTCCACGATCATCAACAGGAACACCAGATTGCCAGAAGCAGTACCTGTGGGGCAGCAGACAGCAGAGAGTTGTGCAAAAGCACTAATAGACTGGATCAGCAGGCACAGAGTACTGCAGTACATAACAAGCGACAGAGGAGCTGATTTCACCTCCACCTTATGGAGCTCTTTCGCTGCCAGCCTCAGGACAGAACTCATTCACACAATAGCATACAACCCAGAAGTGAACGGCATGGTGGAGCGGCTGCACCGTTGCCTCAAATAAGCACTCACTGCCAAATGTCAAGGTGGGAGTTGGAGAAATAAATCACTGTGTCTTGCTGGGATTAAGAACGGCCCTGCACGCAGCATTCAGCGCATTGCCAGCAGAAGCACTCTAAGACCAAGCATTGACAATACCAGCAGATGTTTTTCAAGACACAACTAAGCCCATGACTCTTCCAGACATTCATAGAGCGGTGAAGACAACATATGATGTAGCAAGAAAAAAATACATCCCTGAAGACCTTAAAACAGCTAAGTATTGTATGCATTCATAGGAATAGACGCATACACGCCCCTCTCTCTCCAGCCTACTTGGGACCACACTGCATACTACAACGCAGAAAGAAGGCACATCAGCTGACGGTGGACGGGAAAATCACCTGGGTCTCCGCCAACAGATTAAAACCAGCCTATATCTAAGGCTACGACCCACTCCCCTAAGCTTACTTTCAGGAGGAGGGAAAGTACTGTGAGCTCCAGAGCTGTTGCCAGGACCCTCAAGCCATCTTCACTTCAAAACAAAAATCTTCATGACACACCATTCCTGATTCAAGCAATCTCTTATACAATTTTCAGAAGATACTTTATGTCCTTGTCAGAACTGTAATTATAATGTATGTAAGGCATTGCAGGCTTCCTAACCATATGTATTTGAAACCTCCTCCTAATTTATAAATAGAATTGTTAACCATTCTTCAGGTGTGAGAAAACACATCTGACTGTATATAGATGTGCCTCCGTTTTCTTCTAATGTCAAATTCTACTTTTCTGCTCGCAAGAGTTCTTGACCTGTCAGAGATTTAGTATCAATAAATTAATATACACCTTGACCCTGCCTCTTACTCGCCCCCTCGTTATAAACTTTTCTCATGTAAAGATATAAAATTTGGAAAAGGAATGCTGGTATTTCACGGGCGAAAAAAGTGACAAACGGAAGTACAAAAATCTGGACGACCGTCAATACAGCGACCAGAATAATGGTAACAACCATTAAAGCAGTGGGAAAAGCGATCGGTTAAATGATAAAAAAACAGGAATAGTTATTAAAGGAATAAGAAAGAATACAAGCAGCTACCATTGCAACAAAGTTTAAGAAGGGTAATACGTATCACTAGAACGAACTACAAGAAAGGAACCGCCATCACAGCAATCACCCTTTATGAAAAGGATTACTCTTCATTACAAAGGGCCTCGGGAATAACAGCCAACGAAACGATGACCCGCAGGAAGAGTAATGAGGTTCAAGGAATGGAACTTTTATAAGTAAAATGACACCTAAGAATGGAAAACGCCTTCACAAGCAATGACCCACGTTAAAGGAAATGACCGTCAGTGGGATTAACCAGTTAATCGTACGGGAAAAGCCATTGCTGCATTCAATCACAGGAAAGGAAAAAAAGACATCTCGGTCAAAAAGCACAAGTATATGAGCAGTCATTACTGCAACGATCCAGACTTTCTGAACAACAAAACAGGTATCGTTATTGGGGAAGAAATCTCCGGTGTATGTAATTTCGCTCTGTTATTACCTGTAAACGTGCAAAATTGCTTTATAACCCTCTTTGGGTTCTAACTTGAATATAGGATTTTCATATTCCCGATTACTTAAAAAAGATAAGTTAAATAGCTTTCAAGGTGTGAAACTAGTCCGTTTGCCCTAGATTGTACTCTCCTTATAAGTGTGTGTTCCTCATACCATGTTCTTATTACATAGTATGAGGAGTTGCTACATGAATCGTCTGGGCTGGGTGGGACGGGGCAGGTTGTTAGCCAAAGCATCTCGTCAAGTAAGGTAACCCCATTCTTGGACCTTAAATTGAAGGTGCTTTAGGTGATCTGGGCACAAGCGAAATATTCTCCGAATGGGAGGAAAACATTCTAAAGACGTGAATTACCCAACACATGAATAAATTAGCCTTCACTGAGAGATCATCGCCCGCAGTGCCCAAAATCCAACCTGTGGAAATCATAACTGATGTGAAAGAAGCACGAGCTCAGACAGTGACAGATGAAAATCATTTGCAATATATTTGCTCTCTGGAAGGAGAGCTAAATCATCAAAATAAATCCTCTTTTGCAGAGCTAAGCGAACTATTAAATTGACCACTTAGCAGGGTAACAATTAACAAGGAACTGTTGAGATATTAGCAGATATTTACATATGTATGTATGTAAGAACCCAAGATATATCGTAAATTGCTAAACTACCGTATGCCAATACTGGAGACTGTTATCTTAGGAATGCTCAAATGGAAATGAGACCAAAAGACTTTGTAAGTATAAACCCCGGAAGTTTTACTAAAGATGATGATTACTGAAATGCGTTGGAAGAGACACAGATGGGAAGGTCAGTGTCTCACGTCCTTTGCCCGTTTTCAGACTTATAAAGAAAACTTTATTGATCACGATGACGAATAAAGTAAAAAAAATGACCGATTACAGAAAGGATCATCAAGAATGGAAATGAACATGAACAGTGGATGTGAACTCGAACGCAAAGGACTGTGATTAACAACAGGTATGACCACAAAAAGTAGACAAGAAGCAAAACCAAGAATCACTTTTAACATACGTAATGACCATGGGCAACAGAAATGGGTGTGAACAAAGATAGTTTTATCATGACCACAAGCGAAAACGATCAAATTCATGAAAAAAAATTACCGTGAACAAAAACAAAAAATTATTATAAAAAGCTGTAGAAATTAATAATCTTCTCATTAAATGTCTTGGAGAGAAAGCTGGAAAAGAATACTGTAGAAATGATATTTAAAGGATTCAAATTTTATATGAAAAGTAGCGAGGATGGCACAAAGGAAAAAAAAAAGTTGCTTTCATATCGGAAGACTTTTTAGTCCAGTCACGGCATCCCTCCAACACCAAGTAATTCTTGACAAAACACACACACACGAAATCTTATGTTCGTGAGGACAAAATACGATGTGGATACATGATGCTGTATCATTTGAAATATAACATAATAAATCCTTTTAGAATAATGAGACCTTTCTTTCCCGTCTGTAATTTCCGTTCCCTCATAGCCAGAAGCCGTGAAAACTATATTTCAAATTATATATGAGCGCATTTTAATTCAAATCGATATGTGATAAACTGAAGAACAAAAAGCAAATCTTTTCGGTCGTCGATGATACATCTGGATTTGAGAAAGAATATATCTCATAAGTATTACCAGCGTCGTAAAAAGATAAAATTGAATTCGATAGTGATCAGTTTGCGCAACTATTCTTATTTTAATTGACATCGCTGAGCCAAAACCTGTATGTTCCCTAACCCAAGCGTATTCTTATAAGAGTAATTGATGTTACGAAGCTAGGTTTTTTAGTCAGTCAAATCAGTAAATTCAAAACGTGAGCGACCACAACCCTTGATAAATTAGCTGTTGTTTCAAAATATTTTTTTCTCAAATCATAAACACGCACAAAAAAAAGGTACTACCTTGGTCAAGGCACCTTCGCTATACACTCTACTTACTTGTACAGGGGCCACTGATTAGAGATGCTGCCCTTAGGCTGGACGGCAGTAAGTCTAAACATGAAGTCCGAATGATCCAGCGATTCCCAACCAGGATTCCGTAGACTATTGTCAAGGGTTCTGCAAGAAACCGTGAAATAAATTTGTAGTACAAATAACGGGGATCTGAATTTACACTGCTCGAATAACAATGGAAGATTTTGATTTTATATGATTTATATTAAGAAACTTCTTAGCTATATATATATATATATATATATATATATATATATATATATATATAATATAAATATAAATAAATATATATATATATATATATATATACATATATATATATAAATATAATTATAAATATATTATTATATATATTATACAGCATATATATAAATATAATTATATAATATATATATATATATATATGTATGTATATATATATACATGTGTGTGTTTATGCATGAGTATACTGTAGATAAAGGCTCCCTGGGGTTCCTTGAAGGTATAAAGGTTGGGAACCACTGCCAGTGTAGACTGTTGTTGCTACACACACGAGGAGAAATATGTGGATAAAACGTTGTTTCATTACATACAATGTTATTAATACCAATGATTTAAATCTAGTGTTTTAGCTATTGTTGCTGCTACTAGGACTGAAGGTTCGTTTATTTTGGAATTTGATAAAAACAAACCATCATTCTCTTAAGAGTGATGAAAAACAAAAATATTTTTACGAAAGGCAGAATATCCAGTAATAAAACATTTCAAATAAAGTTGATTAAAAACTGTAAAGAAAAATGATAGCTGACACTGCAGAAAAGAACATCAGAAATAATAAAGCCAAATTTTTCTACTCAGAAAACGGGTCTCAGAGAACTGTTCCAGCAGGTTTTTCCCATTCAGCATAGAAAACTCTAAGGTTCCCAAAAGCTTCAAGTAGCAGAGGCTTAGGTGATTATTTAAGGAGTTCTAAAAGCTGACCGCCTAAAGCTTTTTACATTTGAAGCCACCGGCTTTCTTACCGAGGCGTGGAAGGAAAAACAAAAAATACCACCGGGAGTAAAAAAAACAAAAAAAAAAAAAAAAAAAAGTCGGGCATTTATTTGTTGGCGGTTGTAAATGTTCGATGTGAGTTCAGAATAATTTCCCTTGCATGGATACCAAAAGGGAGGGGGAGTAACCCGTTAATCATGTTGGTCAAATCATTATCAACATATATCTCTCCTTTTCACATATCCATATGCACAAACAAACGCAGTGATGCCTGGAACTGGATAACCCATGTGCGTTTACACAGGGATTGGTTTTCTCTCTTTCTTTCGCCGCTTAAAAGACCTGCGTCATTGTTTTCTCGTCCACTTCTCTATCCTGCAGTCACAAACAGATGATGAATCTCAATACAAAGGGAGATGATGAACAAATAAGAAAAAGTAGGGAAGTAGAGTGTTGGGATATGTATATGTTGTTTAAAAGAGAAATGTCTATGAAGCCTCTTCTATAAAACCATTAAAATTCTGTCGCTAAGGTTTTAAAAATAAGAGGAAAGAGAGAGAGAGAGAGAGAGAAAGAGAGAGAGAGAGAGAGAGAGAGAGAGAGAGAGAGAGAGAGAGAGAGAGAGAGATCCTGCAGTCCAAAGCTTTGATAGACAATGAAGTACGACTGACATCAGCTTCGAAAAAAAAAAATTGCTCAAATTATATATAGCATAAATTGCACAATCCCTTTTGTCATATGAACCAGTGCAAAAATTATGCATAAATGAGTCATTATGAAACAATGAAAATGATGTCATTTGCTTTTCACATATATTTTGGAAGTGGAAATGACACGGCGTTTGCCTGCTTTTCGTATTCTGCTTGCATCCCATAACCTTGGTGTCCGTTTCAATTCTGACAATATCTTTTAGTGCTTTAATACTGTGAAATTCTAGATTTTTTTTAGAACACAAAAACGCAGCACATATGAAAACAATATAAGAGTGAAATCTCATATTTTTATGCTTATCATCATTTCTGTAATCATCATGAGCTCTGTTATCACTAATCACATTTTTTTGTCGACCAAAAACCAACTGAACAGACTGTTCATTTGATAAGAAAAAATCGAGGAAGGAGAAGAAAGTAATTGACTAAATGTTTACGGAAATACGCATTAATAAACAAAGAAATAAATAGCAGCTAAGTATTGTTGCCATTGTTTTTGATGGACTATGACACAGGAGTCATGGCCTTCAAAAAGTGTTAAGATAATACAAGGGTTGCTGTGATGTAAAAATCTGAAATTAAATTCGTTGTTTTACCTTATGCCATAGCTCATAACGCTGAAAGCTAACGTACACTGTTGTTACCTTTCTTTTTAATCCATCATAATTATAGGAACGACTGAAGAAATAGCATACCTTTTCTGAAGCTCCCTAACAAGAATTCGGTGTAGGCATGCACACACCCACAAACATTGATATCGACTTATCTAGGTACATGATTTCTCTGCTCAAGTCAATTGGTCTCAGTGGCCTTGTTACGGCTGGGATCCAAGATCAAAAGGATTAAGTAAAGAAAAGTAAAGTCCCAGAAATCTGTTGTGGTTCCTTAATGTTAACCATGAAAGAGGTTTATGCTCAAGTCCTGTGCATTAACTACAATTACATCGAAGCGCTTTCTCTGCTGAATTATGAGTATGTGTATGGACTCTTTCAGTGTCTTCCTAAGACGATGCTAATTGGATTTTGTACTGTGTATTTCCCTGTAAATCAGCTGACGTGTCACATCCTGCTAGCATCAGACTTGCTAAGAGAGAGAGAGAGAGAGAGAGAGAGAGAGAGAGAGAGAGAGAGAGAGAGAGAGAGAGAAATTCGATTTCCAGCAAA
Source organism: Macrobrachium rosenbergii (assembly GCF_040412425.1). Taxonomy (NCBI): domain Eukaryota; kingdom Metazoa; phylum Arthropoda; class Malacostraca; order Decapoda; family Palaemonidae; genus Macrobrachium; species Macrobrachium rosenbergii. The sequence continues at coordinate 18,546,517 of NC_089743.1, read as the reverse complement.
GAAAAGTTAACCTAATCTTTGCAGAAGAGACATCCTCTAAGAACTGCTGTTTTTTGTTATTTCCGATGACTCTGGGCAAGCCTAGTTAAAAGAACTCGAGAGGCTTTCTCTATCGTTTAGTGGATTTTGTGAAGAGAAGGGGAGGAGGAGGAAGAGGAGTAGAGGAGGAGGCAAATGTAATCACAGAAGTTAAGGGCAGCAGACGCTGGTGGTGTTATCTCATTACTGGGAGGAAGGTGTCAGGCTCTTCCAGCGTGTCTCACGGTTTTTTCTTCTCTCCTTGATTATTCTATTGTCTGTCTGTCCTGCAGCAACTGCCGTCTTCATAGAGTAGTTAGTTTCTTTCTCAAAAATCTTCCCTCACTGCTATTTTCCTTGCCCTTCCCCCCAAGACTAAATCTACTCGTACATCCCTCCATATGACAGGCTTCGATCTAGACACACAAGAAATGAGCAATCAGCCTAACCTATAAAATAGTACATTATGGTGGCCAGCAGAAGAGAAAGAAATATTATGTGAACTGTTGAGTAGTTACTCTTCTTCCGCGTATACAGGAAGGGTTCAAGAGCACTAGGGTTTCAACCTGACCCCTTCCAACGAAAATGCTTGAAAACCAATGAATCGTCTCTTCTGCAGCTCTTCACTCATTCATATCTCAAGCCAGGATAAAAGAAAAGGCTTGCTCGTAAGTTTAATGCACCAACCTTATGATGAAAGAGCTGAATGAAACTTGCGACAGAACTGAAGGGTGAACACTTCCGGCATCCTAGGTTAGGTTAACCTAAGTAAGGATGCTCAATTGTAATTGTCCTTGCTATTTTTTTATAATTTATAAAGTTTTGGCTGGTATGAAAACACAAATTTTAACGTATTACATGTTAGTCTATAAGAAGAATCAAGTAAGAAAATTGTGTTATGGAAAAAGATACTTTAGCTTTATTTATAAAAGTCAGATGCACAAGGTCTGTCTGGTAAGGATTCACTGCCCGAGCTAATGTAAGTATGTGTAAATATATATATATATATATATATATATATATATATATATATATATATATATATATATATATATATATATATATATATATATATATATATATATATATATATATATATACATATATATATACACATATATATATATATGTATATATATATATATATATATATATATGTGTATATGTGTATATATATATATTTATATATAAATATATAAATAATGTGTGTGTGTGCATTTATGTATTTTATTCTTTTCTTTTATCACTGTTCTTTCCCTTTCCGTAATTAGAGATCTCATAATTGGCTAAGTTCTGATTAGAGAGAACTCAGTCACCACTTTCTGTAGTCATGAATGCACGTTGTATTGCAGGCTACGTTTCAGTAAATGTAACTTAACATGCATAAATAGAACTTCTCGTATATAAGCCGTTTACACCCGCTTTTACTCAATGTCCAAACCGTTCATTGCGTGTGAGAGGCCACATTTCCTAGGGAAGACTGATACCTATATAAATTACTGAATCTTAGACACTATTCTCACAATATCATCTCATGCTGGTGAATCTTTTTTTAAAAGTGACACTCACAATGAAACAGTTGCGGGAAGAAATAACCATCGGCAACAGTGTGTTGTAGTTTCTAAGTGCAGACCATGATAGGAAGTAGGCAGATATTCTGGAACGAAATATATATATATATATATATATATATATAAATATATATATATATATATATATATATATATATATATATATATATATATATATATATATATATATATATATATATATATATATATATATATATATATATATATATATATATATATATTCTGGAGCTTGCTGGGTTTACTGCAGGTAATGAAATACGTTATCATTTTTTTCGGAAAATATTCTGCTAATAATGCTCAGCTCCAACATTAAATGGTATCTTATCTTACTTACCTCACTTTCCAAGGGATTATGAGAATAGCGCCGCCAGCGCATGCTTTCGATAAGGATTTTTGAGATGAAGAATACATTTATGATCTCACCACTGTACAAATGCAATATCATACATCACAACTGCGGGATTAAAGTGGACTGAAATATTATTATCTGTCCACAGAGACAAAAATGTGGTTTTGTCGGGCTATAAACAAGTAATTGATTTATTACTCTTTACACTATTATTTTTTTTTCTATCACAGTCATGCTATTCGACTGGGTGGCTTTTATAGTGTGGGGTTCCGGGTTGCATCCTGCCTCCTTAGGAGTCCATCACTTTTCTCACTATGCCCGCTGTTTCTAGTAGCATACTCTTCTGCGTGAGTCCTGGAGTTACTTCGGCATCTAGTTGTTCCAGATTACTTTTCAGGGATCTTGGGATCGTGCCTAGTGTTCCTATGATTATGGGTACAGTTTCCACTGGCATATCCCACATCCTTCTTATTTCGATTTTCAGGTCTTGATACTTGTCACTTTTTTCCTCTTTCTTTCTCATCTATTCTTGTGTCCCATGGTATTGCCACATCAATGAGTGATACTTTCTTCTTGATTTTGTCAATCCATCACGTCTGATCTATTGGAATACCCCCAGAGGATCTTTGCCTGATCGTTTTCTATCATTCCCTCAGGTTGGTGTTCGTACCACTTATTACTGCAAGCTAGCTGGTGTTTCTTGCACAGTTCCAGTGGAGAGCTTTTGCTACTGAATCATGCCTCTTTTTTTGTACTGGTTCTGTGCAAGCGCCAGACATTCGCTTGCTAGTGGTTTATGGTCTCATCTTTCATATTGCACTTCCTGCATATGGATGAGATGTTATTTCCATCTATTGTTCTTTGAACATGTCTGGTTCTTAGGGCCTGATCTTGTGCCACTGTTAGCATTCCTTCTGTTTCCTTCTTGAGTTCTCCCTCTGTAGCCATTGCCATGTTTCATCGCTGGCCAGTTCTTTAGTCTGTCTCATGTACTGTCCATGCATTGGTTTGTTGTGCCATTCCTCTGTTCTCTTTTTCATTCTCCTGTCTCTGTATATTTCTGGGTCTTCGTCTACTTTTATCAGTCCTTCTTCCCATGCACTCCTTAGCTACTCATCTTCAGTCCTCTATGCTTAGTAGCCCTCTCCCCCCTTCCTTCCGTATTGTGTTTAGTCTGTCTGTATTTGCTCTTGGGTGTAGTGCTTTTGTCTTGTCATGTGTTTCTTAGTTTTCTGGTCTATGCTGTGAAGTTCAGCCTTCGTCCACTCCACTACTCCTGCACTGTATCTGATTACTGGTACTGCCCATGTGTTTATGGCCTTCACCATGTTTCCAGTGTTGAGTTTTGACTTGAGTATCGCCTTAAGTCTCTGTATATATTCTTTCTTGATTGTGTCTTTCATCTCTTGGTGTTTTATACCCTCTCCTTCTATTATTCCCAGGTATTTGTATCCTGTCTCATCTATTTGTTTGATGCTATTCCCATTTGGTAGCTTTATCCCTTCTGTCCTTGTTACTTTGCCTTTTTATATGTTGACCAAGGCACATTTTTCTTTTCCAAACTCCATCCTGATGTCTCCAGATACAATCCTTACAGTCTGGATTAGAGTATCTATTTCCTTGATGTTCTTACCATACAACTTGATGTCGTCCATGAACATCAGATGGTTAATTCTGTTGCCTCCTTTCTTGAGTGGGTACCCAGCATCCATCATCTGCAATACTTTTGTCATGGGAGTCATGGCTACTAAGAAGAGTACTGGGGACAGAGAATCGCTTTGAAAGATCCCTTTCCTGATGTTAACCTCTGCTAGTCTTATCACAGAGTTGTGCATTGTGTTTTTTAGGAAGTTAATGGTGTTTTCCTCTGCCCCATATATTTTCAGACATTGTATTAGCCACGTGTGCAGTATCATGTCGAAGGCTTTCTTGTAGTCAATCCATGCCATGCTTAGGTTGGTTCTCCTTCACTTACTGTTCTTCATTACCAGTTTGTCTATCAGGAGCTGGTCTTTTGTGCCCCTACACTTCCTTCTGCAGCCTTTCTGTTGGTGGGGGATGGTGTTTGTATCCTCTAGGTAGTTGTATAGCCTTTCACTGATGATGCCTGTTAGTAACTTCCACATTGTTGGTAGGCAGGTGATAGGCCTGTGGTTACTTGCTATATTTCACTTGTTCTTGTCTTTCTGTACTAAGGATGCTCTCCCTGTGGTCATCCATTTGGGTGCATGGTGGTTTGTGATACAATGCTGGAATTGTTCTGCTACTATTCGAGGGTGTAGGGCCTTGAAGTTTTTGAGCCAGTATCCATGGACTTCATCGGGACCTGGGGGTTTCCAGCTGGGCATTTTCTTTTGTTGGTGTCTGACTGTGTCTGTCGTGATCTCGGTGAATTCTTTGTTTTATTCTCCCCATTTCTTCTGCCTTGACTTCCCAGAGCCATGATGCATGTTTGTTGTGTGATACCAGATTGCTCCATATGTTTTCCCAGAGTCTCCTACTTGGTTCGGCTTCAGGAATTTCCTGGTGGTTGTCTTCCCCACTTAGTTGGCTGTATAGTCTTTTTTGGTTGGTTCTGAAGAGTTTGTTCTGTTGGTATCCTTTATTCCTGTTTAAGTACTTTTGGATCTTATGTGCTTTGGCTTTAAGCATCTGTTTTATATCTTCTATTGTGTTGTTTAGTCCCTTCTTCTTTACTTTGTATTTCTCATTCAGTTCATCTCTTGTTTTCTTCCTTCTTAGCCTCTTTTCTGGCATTTCATTCAGTTTACACAAGTCAGATCTCATCGCCAAGATTTGTTTGTCCAGGCACCTTTTCCAAGGCAGTTGCTGTTTTGGTTTCTGTTGGGTTGGTTGTGGTTGTGGTGTTGGTGTTTGTATCCCCTTGAGTCCTACAACTAGTCTTGCTCCTGCATATCAGGTTATTTATTTCTGTGATACTGGTGGTGTGTATTAACACTGAAGATGTAACAGCCTACAACACAAAGAAAATAAGGGAAAAACAAGTGAAGTTAATGAAATAATGAGACTAATACACACCACCAGTATCACAGAAATAAATAACCTGATATGCAGGAGCAAGACTAGTAGTAGAACTCATGTGTCGTTTTCTGTGTCAATTTCTTTTAGTTTGTCTGTTTGTCCTTTGTTGCTGGGTGTTATTTCTCTTTCCAGTTCCTCTGTTGTGGAGAGCCAGTTCTTTCTCTTTATGTTTCTTACGTGGTCTGCCACCCTCTGTTCTGTTGCAGGGTGTTATTTCTCTCATTCCAGATGTTGATCAATCTTCTTCTGTATCCTCTTTCTGTCGGGTTACTTCTGATGTAGCATCTCCATATTTCCTTATTTTCTTCTCTTGTCCATTTCTTCTTCTGATTTGCCTCTGTAGCTCCAGTCTCTGGTTGCTGGTTACTGTCGCTGTGGTGGTCAGTTGCTGGATGACGACCTCCAAGTACCTGACCATCCTCCCCGTCGATTGGGCTGTATACCTGTGTAGGATTCATTCATTGTCGTTTATTCTTTCACTTCTTTCCATAATTGCTGAGTTTTGCTATTTAACCCATAGCTGAACCCTACCCCATCGGGAATAGGTACTCATTTACAGCTGAGTAGACTGAGGAAATTGTGGTAAAGATCCTTCCCCAAGGAATCAACGTCGAGGAGAGCGGTCACCCATCCAGTGACTGACTAACCCTAATGTCGCTTAACCAGTCCATCGATGAACTAAACCACTCTGCCACAGCGCCCATATTATTATTATTATTATTATTATTATTATTATTATTATTATTATTATTATTATTATTATTAATTTTTCTTTTACCTTTAGAAAACCTTGTTTTAAAATGTGCTTACTGAATGGGGTGACGATAGACGAAGCTTATTAGTCTTGAAGGTAAACATGGAAGAGGTAAAAGGGAACTGTGAAGAGGGACACAACAAATAAAACGAAGAGAAAAAGCGTAAAGAACAAGAGGAAAAAGACAACAGTTAATATTCCCTTTGGAAAATTATACAGAACATATATTTCAAGCTTTCAAGAATTAACTACAAGGAAATCTCAACAAACTAAAAGAAACAGTGTGCAGAGAGGTCCTGTCAAGAGAAAGAATGCCATCGAGTTTGGTGAAAGTCAAACTGACTCATGTCTAAGTGATATTAAGTACATCATGATAGAAGGACAATGAAAAATTGTTTCGAAAGAAATGAAATGGAGCACAATGGATATTATTATTATTATATTACGAGCTTTTTGGCGCGTGCTACGCGCGCTGGAACTCGGCGGTGCTATCTGCCCTACCATCCCGATCCCTACCTACCCCGCCCCCACCCGGAGCGGACAAACAGGTTTGCAGGGGGAGGGTGGATGTCTTCCCTACCCTCCCGTTTCCCTACCTACCCCGCTCCCACCTGGATGGACAAACCTGTTTTCAGGGGGAGGGTGGCTATGTCATTTTCCCCTACTGACACCTGGGGGAAGACAAACAAGATCCACTTGGATTTTATTATTATTATTATTATTATTATTATTATTATTATTATTATTATTATTATAGTAGAACAAGCCATAGGACATACACTTCACTAGCAAGACTGACTGAATATTACAGTTAGTTGATTGCCAAAAATCGTCGAAAAGAATTTTAATAAATACGAAAAACATATATGCATATATGAAAACAACGGACAAAATAGAAATAGTCCACACAGGAGCATAAGAATAAGCAGGTTTCCGGCTACACCAAACCTCATGAAATTACACAAGCAGGAATTACAACTCACGACAGTATTAAGAAAGTATTAATAAATGTAAGCATATGAAGAATAGTTAGAAAATATATAAAATGAAAGTGGAGGAGAGCAATCAACAAATTTATTTATAATAATACAACACAAAGATACATAAAACAAAATTTCAGTTTTAAAGAGAAATCGAGCCATGACTGGATTTTTAATTGTTGATAGATGATGTCTAGCTCTCTTATGAATCTGTGAAAACATAATTCTGAAATGTTCGTGAAAGACAAAAATTCATGAACAATAGGAGTAAATCTCTGATAGACCTTTTTTAGGGGAAAAATTAATCATCGGACTTATAATGCGGAGATTAAATGCTGCGGAGATTAACTGCTGCGAATGAACACCATAAAGACTGTAGTGTTCTGGATAATCTTGGGAGATACAAATCAGTTACAACCTCATAGGAGACTTCTGAGATGATGAAGCATACGCACAACGCAGTTAGACCGTCTGTTATGTAGAGTGAATCAAATAAATCGAATGATTATTTTGATCTCTCTCTCTCTCTCTCTCTCTCTCTCTCTCTCTCTCTCACTGCCAAGAATAAAGCAACTCTCCTTCTCTGGCAGTCTTACTCTCCGATCGACTTGACATTCCCAATCGATTTGGTAAGATGGAAAATATCCTCCTCCTTAGAGGCGTTTCCGAAAGAGTCCTGTTCCAGACACGTGCACTGCCACCGACATCCATTAAGGAAGTCGAGCGTTAAGGCTTCTTTCTATAAAGGGGAAATATAGAGGGATTTAGAAGACAATCTCTCCAGTGTGTAATCCCTGTAAGTAGAAGGGAGGGACTTAACAGGTACTAATCTTATTGAGAGATTTTTATATGGGATGGTAACAATCGTGAAAAATGTTATTGTAAAATTATGTCGTTAATAATGATTTATGTTCTTGAAATAGAACAGGAAATTTGAAACACATCATTTAGTTGATGGTCTTGGTGAGTGCGCAGAATGCCTTGTAGGGAACCTCTTATAGGGAAACGCATTTTCTAATTTTTCAGTTTAGATTGAAGTTTCAGACAAAATAAAGTCCGTATTTTTTCATTTCATACTGCTCTTTCCTGCGCCTTCTTTTCAAGTTTGAAAATTATTATCCCTATAATTGACCAAGTTTTATTTATTTAACAAAAGGAAGAGTAATAATGATTTTAACAGTAACATTGTTCATTATACGCAAATTTCAATTAAAATAATAATAAGAATTCTGGAAGTCATCATAGCAGCAACTTGAACGGGCCATAACTTTGATAATATTCGAGCTGCAGTTGCAAGATAAAAATACCCACCGGAGTCCTGGAGTCAACTGATTTAATCCTGTTTTTGATTTTGTTTTGGATTAAACCAGCCTTATGCTGGCGCGGCCTCTTTTTCCATAAGCAGCCCATAATTTGATCAATTCTGTGGGATAGAAAAACAGTTTCTGGAGATTAATTGGCAACCCCTTTAAACCTTACAGTACATGTCAGTTAGAAATGGTTTCAGTAGTGAGTCCGGTGGAAGAGGACTGAGAATGAAAGGGAAGAGGTGCTGAGTGTGAGGAAAAGAGAGGCGGCGCTTATAGGGTCATCACAAAAAGTAAAATAAAATTATTCTTACTAGTGGTGGATTTGTTGCCCACTGTGAAAGAAACATTTTTTGTGTTTATCTCTAAAGGAGAGCTGTAGACTGTTACTGTATCTGACTGGCTCCATGGTTCGTGTTTGCCCTTGAACGAGTGTAAGGGTATGTGATGGTGTCTTGTTTTCATATCTCCCCCGTGGGTCTTTGGTTCCTGCTTTACCTGGGAGGAGGGTAGGAGGGCTTCGTTTGTATTTATGTTTCCGAGAATGTCACAATGATTTGTGCCGGCGTTTGCAAGGTTTCAGTTCTGTTTTAGAGGTTATGCCTCAGGACAGTGCACGAGGTAGTGAGTATTTGCACTGTCTGTCTTCATTCCCGGTCGTTGCCAGTTGCAGAGATGTTCCAATCGTAATCCTGTGAATGATAACTGAGAGCTTTCGAGTGTTCTGCATGGTGACATCATGGGGTTTCTGGTTTGTGAAGTCTACACGCCACTTGGCAGTTCTTGAGTTTTAAGGCCGTTTCACGCTGGATGCGATGCTAAGCTTACTGCGCTATGCTACTCGCTATGTGTGTGTTCACACCAAAAGCTATGAATGTCTGTGAACACACAGTTCCTTTGCTGCAGTGATGGGAGATGGTACGCTGTAGTCCCTTGAGATGGTGGAGGAGAAGGATGAGGAGCTATTACTGTTAAGTTTAGCAATGAATAAGAGAAAAAAGAAGTGGGTGCATGTCACAAATATAAAAAGACTAGAATCTGGTAAATATCATCATCTTGTTCTAGAGCTGGAAATGGTTGAGGAGACATTTAGACATTATTTCAGACTGTCAGACTGTCTCCAGCTCAGTTCTCTGAAATTCTATCATTCATAGAACAAGACATTACGAAGAAGGACACCAACTACAGGAAATCCATCAGTACAAGGGAGCAGGAGGTGGGAACATGTGCTGTGAGACCCAAGTGCACATGCACAAGGCGAGTGACGTCCATAAAAATCGTGCACCCGGCAACCTTGGAAACTATGAACGCTATGTCGCAGACATTGGTAGCATCGGTGTGAACGGCCTCGCTTAAAACAATGCCAGCAATTAAAAGTCACGTGCTACAGTATGGCTACCATAGTGTGGTGCACATAGCATCGCATCCGGTGTGAAACAGCCTTTAATTGTGTGAGCAACGGCCATATTTTTATGCTCATTGTGTTTCAGCCAAGAGCACTTTTGGTTAGGGTGTCAGTCTCTTCATTCCCTGGATACCCACATGACTTGCTATCCAGTTGAGGGGTACTTTCCTGCCAGCAGCTTGATGTGATGTTGCAACTTATTTGATTATTAATATCATACCACGTTTCAGGATTGTGTACTTTGTGTGCGAAGTGCTCCCTTGGATTCTGTTTGTATTGTTGTGTACCCTTGATTTTAGCTTGAGTCCTCGTAAGCTTTGAAAATTGCTAATAGCGCAACTTATAGAGTTGAGGTATTGTCCAACAGTCTTCAGCATACCTTGAGGTTTCAGGCTAAGCTGCTGCTGCTCCTGTGTAGTGATTCCCAGGATCTGACCCAATTTTATATGCCGCACGGGCAGTAATGTGGTTACAGGTAGTCGATCGGGTGTGCAACTGAGGCTTAGTGTCAGGTGATGTGTGTGATGTATAATTTTGTGACACTGAAGATGCTCTGTGATTGGTTGAAGCTCGGAGTTGACAGAGCTCCTGTTCCCCTGAACCAAGTCACAAAAGAATGTAGTAATTTACTATAAAGATACAAAAGAAGTTTTGGTGTTACAATTGAAATGTGCAGATGTTCCACATGCACACTGAGCTGACATTGTAGTGAGTGCTGATATGGAACTAGGCCACGAAAACTTTTTACACCGACTGAGTCACATATATGTACAAGTAAATAAATAATGCAACAGTTCCACATCCTTAACAAGTAAATACATTTCTTTATGTTAATTAAGTACTAAATTGTGGTAAAAGGAATGGACTCTGTTTAAAATGGGGACCTGAAGAAAATATACATACACATACACACACACACACACACACACATATATATATATATATATATATATATATATATATATATATATATATATGTGTGTGTGTGTGTGTGTACATATGTATGTATATATATATATATATATATATATATATATATATATATATATATATATATATATATATATATATATATATATATATATATATACATATACATATATATATATATATATATATATATATATATATATATATATATATATATATATATTGTGATGGATGGAACCTCTTTCCAAGCCACCTCACCCATTTTTACATCTGTCCCATAACAGAGAAAGAAATAAAATTCATTTCAATTGTTTTAATTACTAGGACTGTGTGGTTCCACTTGTCCGTTCGTAAACTCTCTCCTTCATTCCCCAAAATGGTTAAGCCTAACCCTTCTCTCTGTTCAAATGACTGCCTAAGGTCTTGTTTCCAGGTGTCTGTCATATCTTCTTGGCATCAAGCAGCAACAAGGGAGAAGCCAAAAAAAGAGAAAGTAGCGCCTGTTAACCCTCCACGAGTGTGACTGATACCATCGGTCATTATAGAAAACGTGGCGAAGATTGACCTTTGCGCCATCTACGAAGGTGCAACGGTGTAATCTACACAGGTTATTTATAGACACTGCAACTGCAAACGAAAGAGAGAAGGACGCAGAACACCACCGAGGGCAGATGTCCTTAACCTTGCCCAACCCTCAAACTTGCCACATGTTCGACCCCAAAGTTCGAACCAGTATACCTTTGTAGTGGCATTTCCTTTAATTCCCTCGTCTATCACCAGCGCCCTATCAAATGATGACACTGTCATCTTGATGAAGGTAATATACCGGAATAAGGTTTCTTAGTCAGTCACGATTCCTGTTATTTCTCTATGAATTTTGTGTATTTGCCATTGTGCAATCACCTTCAGTAATTTGTGTTGGAGCATTCAGTGTTAACGTATTTATGCATTAGTGTTGAACTGAGTTATTTGGTAGCATCTGTGCATTCCCTCAGTTCCCTTTGAGCGTCTTATTCTTGCAAGTAACCGTCTTGCATATATTGCAGATAGGCCTCGACTGTGGAATCACTTGGCTCTATCCATGTGCGGTCCCCCTTCTACCCCCACTGCAATGTTTCCTGTTATGAAGACATCATCGGCGTTGCAGGCCTTTATTATAACCTGCTCAGTAATTCGTCATTCTTCTGATCTGTGTTTGTTATGTAAATATAATTAGTTAAGAGAACCCTGGAGTTTACATAATTTTCCCTCACATGAAGGAGGCCCTAAGCCACTGATTTTCCCTTGTTTGTCTACAAAAGTTGTCCTAATATTGAGTCAGATGTGTAATAAATACAGTAGATTTCTTGATAATGTAAGGAACTCCCTGTGTTCATCCGTTGCCACCCAGAATCGATTAAGTATCCCTTAGACATTTAGCAAATATATATAATATATATATATATATATATATATATATATATATATATATATATATATATATATATATATATATATATATATATATATATATATATATATATATATATATATATATATATATATATATATATATATATATATATATATATATATATATGCACATATATACATATATATATATATATATATATATATATATATATATATATATATATATATATATATATATGCATATATATATATATATATATATATATATATATATATATATATATATATATGTATATATATGCACACATATGTATATATGTGTATTTATACATATACATATATTACATATTTCGAGAGGCGCTGGAGTCTACTTTACTGTGATTAATAGGACCTTGCAATAAAACCCTCGAAATACCGTAACCAGAGAAAAAAAAAAGAATAAACAATCAGTGTTAGGTCGCCAAGTGAGAATTCTGCTTCCTAACACTTTATTTACACATGCACACTGGTAAATCAAAGGTGACATATCTCACTAAAATATGAATGTACCATAAATCACTAAATTGAAAATTAGTACATTAAGTAATTCCAAGGTGAACATAAATGGACCATGTATAAGAGGCCTTAAAATACTAATTGCAATAAAATTATATCAGCCCGGTAGGGCGGACTTCTCTTGGCAAATGGGAAAACACAGGAGAAATGTCTTCTTGGCAAATGATATTGACACCACTCCTGGAAGTTAAATAATTCCAGATGATTCTAATAATATATAAGACCTCTCTTAGAACGAGTTAATACACAAATAAAATGGATTGCATTACTCTAATCACTTTTAGCAAGGGAATGGCATTACTCTGTGCATTTCTAGGAAGGGACACTCACTGGCACTGATAAATACACTGTTGCAAAGTCAAAAGGAAAAGGCATTGAATTAAGTTATGAATTGTGAGAGAGAGATATCAAGTAAGAGAAAAAGTTGCACTGGCTTAGAACTAACTCAAATCACAGAACATACCGTACTTTGCTTCTTTATGATGCTTGGATAGAAGATTCCCCAGGTGAGGTAGACCTTAATTATCTCATGACAGCGTCTGGTTCAAAGGTCAAAGTTCCCAAAGTGTATAGGAAATGAGTGCCTGCTGGCTCACGGCTCGATCCTCAGACAGACAGAGCCTTTGCCGGACACAAGAAGGCTAACTGACGATCTCTGTCGTCTTGCCCATATTATGGTGATGGATGAGACCTGTACCTGCGGATTAAAGAGAGCAAATTCTGCCAGTATTTGGAAATACAAAAGGGTTTAATTAGGGTTGGGGCTTACCCAGAAGGGAGCAGTCATTATCCTTCCCAGGTGTTTTCCCAGGCATCTCATTAAGTAGGGGAAAGCAGAACCACTCCTAAAATTCTCCTGTCACTCCCTATACTGTTGCTATACCTATCCCCCTAGTCAAATGTTAAACTTCTGAATTATTAATAACTAAGTGATACAGCAGCGTAAATTTATGAAAGGTCCCCCTTTAAGCAGACATTCCACTACTTTCTGGGCATGAAGGTCTGCACTAGCTAGCTGCTGGTATCAATTATGTTAATTATCTCCCCTTAATGGGTTCTTGCCCATGCAGATGAGAATAGGCTAAAAGATATAACTCTAACTTATCCCCTGAGGAGGAATGAGCTTATTAGCTAACTTAACTGATATCCCTAATGCTAGCTTAAGGGTGTTTGCATTTATTTAAAGTTACTGTCTGTGGAATAAAATGAACTGGCAGTAGTACTGACTTGAGGTCAATAAAAGAAATAGCTAACTGAATTTCGCACAGGACTAAGCTAACACAGCACCAAAATGATAACTAGCTACATGCAGGGAATAAAGTAAATTGCAAAAAAGTCATTTTATTCATGACATAATGTACATGGACATGAAATATGTTAGTAATACAAGTTTATCACCATGAAAATAATGAAATACACCTATAAATGCTACACATTGTAATAAAAATTGCAAAAATAGCTAGGACATGCTCTTCAGCTTGTTGGGCTGAAGAACAGACTTAGCAAAATACAAAATAAATTCTTTCAATACAACAATACTAATTAAAAGTAGGAGACAACCCTAAATGTCCATTCTGGATCAGGGACTAGGAGTGTTCTGTTAAAATGAGGCACTGTTACAGCTATATAATATGAGTGCCGTGAGTTCAGTGGCTCTAATCAATACAAAAATTAGATCCTAAGGCTATATGTAATATATACATGGCACTGTGCCAAGGCGCCAGGGCCGGGAGAGCACCTATGCTGTCATTGTTCGAGTTTTTAGGCGTGTGGCCTTCCAGTTGTAACACTGGAGGCTTAGCCACTTGATGCGGTTTGCCTTCCAGTTACTTCTGCTGGAAGTACTGGAATGGTAGTTACTGGGTGGAGCCAACTGCATTTCCTCAGTGGAAGGGCGTGCTTCTCAAGATCAACTGTGGGAAGGAGTATTGACTTTACTGATGGCTCTGACTCTTCCAATTTGCCGTTAGGCTTGGATATCTCAGAGGGAATTGGAGGCTATGTTACCAGACAGAGCGGGTGCTATGCTAGCCACTGCCTTGGCTGCTGTGACGACCTTGACAGCAGTAGTGCTAACAATAGGGCCCGAAGTAGTGCCATCCACTTCGGCTGCTTTTGAGGACTTGGGAGAAAAGGTTGAACTCATTCTAAGATCTCCTGAAGGGAGATCAATAGCGTGCTCTGGCACTGGCCCAAAGGCAGACTCAGGCGCAAGAGTTAAATTAGGGAATGGCTCAACATCCATGATAGACGGAGTACTGCCCTTATCAGTGCATTCAATTGACCGTGGTAATATCTCAACGGCACGGTGGGAAAAATCACCCCCTCCTGATGGAGACTGAGAGGGAATTGGAATTCCTGAAGGAAGATTGGAAGAGGGTTGAATTGTTGGCTCTGTGGCAGGCTCAGGTCTTGACACTGGCTCTTCGTCCAGCCAAAGCATACTGATCCAGTTGAAATCTGGTTGTTCCGGCTCTGGTGCTGTCTCAGGTCGGGCATGTCAAACAAGCTGTCTATGCCTAGGGAATCCGGCAGAGGATCTTGAGTGGGGCCCAGGTCAGGCTCAGGACAGAAGCGAGACCATTCATTCACTTGTGTCGAGGCTAGCATATGCTGTCTCTCCTTTTCCTACTCTTGTGCCAAGAATTGCTCATGCTGTCCCTCCAACTTTTCTTGTCTAGCAGCATCGATCTGGTTTTGAACCCAATTTGTCTGATCTGTTGCTCTCAGTCCTAGAAGTTTCCATACCTCTGTGAAGGATTTGATTTCCTAAGTGGCAGACATGGCTGATGCTCAGAGCTGGCCCAATCTTCCCCATTATGTGGGAAGGAAATGGCACTCTGAACTAGGCAGAGTATAATGCAAACAAAATCAATAAGTATGCCCCTATGGTAAAGAAGATACAAATAAAAATTGAGGATTAACACAATGCACGGGTCAAAGCCTACAAATGCCAAGGTATAATTATTGTAACGTGCTGCATGGGTCAAAGCCTATGAATGCAAGGGTGTGATAATAACACAATGCAAAGGTTAAAGCCTACAATGCATGGTATTTATTTGAATTTACTTAACTTACCCACAGACACAATGGTAGCAAGTGGAGCAAAGGTGTGGTTATTTTACCCAAAATAAAATATTATGTATGTGTAAAACTGACATTCACCTCAACATATCCTAGAAAAATGGAACAATTCCCACCTAGTGGCTAGTTTCGGTTGCAGAGTAACACGTATGCACAAATCCATTACGGCTACCGAGATACCCTAGCTTCCACTGGTGTCTGGCTATGGGGCAGCAGATCAGAACGCACTTAAGGGTTTGAAATTTGAACGTAACCTTCCCACGGACACAATGGTAACACGTGGAGCAAAGGCGGAACGCACAAAAAAATATAAAATTAGCACAGAAAGCGCATCAATAAGTACAGGCTACAAATGGGTTTGTAACATTCCCAACTGGGTATAGGCTATATAAAAATAGAAATCCTAGTACAATACTGCCTAGTACATTAAAATAATTACATTCACTTATCCAAAGCTTAGTGAAAATCAACACATCGCAAGGATAATAGTAATAATTACATTTGCGTGTGTAAAGGATGCGACTTTTTTGTATAAAAAGACGTGATTCCGGAAATTAATATCTGACACGTATATTCAAGGTTTGTAAATTCGAAGGACTCGATTATTTAAGAAAAAAAACTCCCTCTCGAATGGAATATACACAGTCCGTAATAACACAATAGCAGAGCTAATAAAATGCTAAACTTTCCCTCTTATGTTACATTGAACGATATGGCAGTGATTAAGTGCCTTTAAAGGAAGAGGTACATCCGTTTGCGTTTATCTCAAAAGTAAAATGCCTATGCTCTTAAAAGCAAATAATAATATCAATAATAAAAGTGTGTACTTGTCACTAAATTGTAAGAATTATAAAAATGAGTTTCCTAACAGTGATATTAAACTTGTGCAAATAATAATCAGTGCGTGTTAGGTTATGAATGAAAGGACAACTCGTCAACGCATCTGCAAATGACAGTTCAAGGCTGCGACTATACGTGAGATTTGTTTACGAAAAACAAACGGGTTGGGCTAGTGACGTCACTCGAACACGAACCCTCTCACTAATTTACGAGGTCCAAAGGGAAATACATGAATTTTCTCTGATGGAATGAAAAAGGAATCTTCATAGAAATGAATTGCCGCTCGCAGACACAAAGCATTACTTTACTGGGCTAGGAATTGTTTTTTCCTCTTTTAACAAAGCTGAGGTGATGGACGGTCGTGTGTTGTTGGGGAAGGAGTTTTGGTGTCTGGCTCGCATGTATGGTAGCTGGCAGACAGGTGAGCGGTTGCCAAGACAATGAATAATAACGTGAATTTTACAATTTCACAGAGAGAGAAAAATGCACTTTTCTCCCGATGGTAACTGCTCATGGATCATACACTAGCTAACTTCCTAAGTGCTAGCACAAGCAAGATTGCTAGCATGCAATGCAAGACCATCATGACTCCAAACAACTAGCAACCTAACTACCAAGTTCCTGGACGATCACAATCATTATCTCAACACTGCAGAAGTTCTGGTGGCACTAACATATAAAAAGTTTTTTCTGGAGAATTAATTTACAGGTTCGATAAATTCTTACGAGTCCAGCTAACAAGGAATGCTAATTACTAATTAACTCGAAGAGGTCCTGGCTGGGTCACCATTATTACGTATTTCGAGAAGCACTGGCGTTTACTTTACTGTGATTAATAAGACCTTACAATAAAACCCTTGGAATACTGTAACCAGAGAAAAAAGAAAGAATAAATGATCAATGGTAGGTCGCCAAGTGAGAATTCTGCTTCTTAACACTTACTTTATTTACACAAGCACACTGGTAAATCAAAGGTGACAGATCTCACTAAAATATGAATGTATAATAAATCACTAAATTGGAAATTAGTACATTAAGTAATTCCAAGGTGTACATAAATGGACCCTGTATAAAAGGCCTTAAAATCCTACCGAGGGATTCAGAACTGATGAAACACGGTTTTTCGGCAACAACTTTTTATCAAAGCATCGGATAAAGGTGAAAGTTGGCAAGTGTATATTTTATAACCCTACCTAATTTTTGCAAGTATTATTTAGTACCTAAGTTCGATAGTTTTGATATTTATTGTGTAAAATGATGTCACCGATGCCGGAACGAGAAAATCACAGTCAAGGATCCTAAAACAATTCATTATGTAAACGTACTATAACGTCATGAGGCTCCGCCCGTCCACCAGGTAAGGGGTGAATGGATATGCTTACAGTCTAGGCTTCAACAAATTCGATAATGGCCAGCAGGATATGGAATTGTCCCTGTGGTTGCAAGAATGCATTTGTGCTACAACTTGCCACTTTGCATACAAGCGAGACGACCCGTGGCAAGATTTACTATGGTGTGAATAGGTAATTATTTCTCTAGTGGGTAATAGTTACTTGGCCACCCAAGAAGTTTGGGCAGGAGCTGTTAGACAATAACCATGAGAGCTTGGATTCGGGAACCAGTCATCATTGACATCGCTAGCGACGATGAGGATGGGGATGATGACCGCTTCCTCGAGAGTGACGATGAAGACACTTTGTAAATAAATTATGTATAGTGTTAGACGTTTTATTTGTGATTATAACAATATGTTAATCATTCAAACTGATTTCAATATATTTTCCTTTCCATGCATATCAGTATAAATCGTGTTACATTTGATTGATATTGAGTAGGTAAATAATGGCTTGCCCTCAAAATCTTGACTCCTACCATTACCTTTTATTTGCAGCGAGTATACGAGCGCTGTTTAGGGTGCTGTATGATATAAATAAAAAAAATAGCAATGGGTTACATTAACTGAAATAAAACAATGGCGTTGACCTTTACACCTCTAACAGTTGAGGGAAATGAGGTATCATTGCTTTTCATTTGAATTCTACTTCTAGTGACCACTCCTGATGTGCTCCAAAAAGAAGGCTATAGTGCCGAAACCTGAGGTAAAATAAAATTGATTATCTTTTTGTATTCCCGCCCTGAATAGATGTACATTTAACAAATGAACAATAGACTGGTTCATTATGTTGATAGTTACATACATTGAATTATTTGTATAATAGAAACAATAAGAATATCAAGGATATGGAAGAATTCCAAGCTAACAACTTAGTCCCAACAGTTGCTGTGGAAATTACGATGAAACCTCCACAAAATAATAATAATAATAATAATAATAATAATAATAATAATAATAATAATAATAATAATAATAATAATAATAATAATAAAATTATTGAGAATGCTCGCCATCAATGATATCGCTGAAGCCTTGGATGGGTGCTAATATTAATTAGTGAATATGTCATCAGCAAGTAGGCAGAGCCACAGCGAAGAGACGTTTTCCCCATATGTAAACTTCTCTTCACTGTGGGTGGAGCCTCATAACATCACAGGTTAACGTCACTATTGTGTTCAAAACCCTTACCTGCGATTTTGATGGTTCTGACATAGGAAACACACTTTTACTCTGATAAGTACCAGAACTGTTGAACTTTGGTACTAAATAATACTTGCCCGGTAGGGCGGACTTCTCTTGGCAAATCAGGAAACACAAGAAAAACATCTACTTAGCAAATGATACTGACACCACCCCTGGAGTGAAATAATTCCAGATGACTCTAATAATAATATAAGATCTCTCTCAGAGCGAGTTTATGCACAAATAAAATGGATCGCATTACTCTAATCATTTCTAACAAGGGAGTGGCTTTACTCTATGCACTTCTAGCAAGGGACACACACTGGCACTGATAAATACACTGTTGCAAAGTCAAAGGGAAAAGGGACTGAAATAATTATGAATTGTGAGAGAGAGATATCAAGTAAGAGAAAAAGTTACACTGGCTTAGAACTAACTCAAATCACAGGACGTAATGGACTTGGCTTCTTTATGATGCTTGAATAGAAGATTCTCTAGGTGAGGTAGACCTTAACTATCTCATAACGACATCTGGTTCAAAGGTCAAAGTTCCCCAAGTGTATAGGAAATGAGTGCCTGCTGGCTCGCAGCTTGATCCTCAGAAAAACAGAGCCTGTCGTCATGCCCTTTTTATGGAGAAAGCATGTCTTGCAGCAACGGATGAGGCACGTACCTACGGATTAACGAGAGCAAATCTTCGCCAGTATTTGGAGATACAAAAGGGTTTAATTAGGGTTGGGGCTTAGCCAGAAGGGAACTGTCATTATCCTTCCCAGATGTTTTCCCAGGCGTCTCGTATAGTAGGGGAAAGCAGAACCACTCTTTAAAATCAACGGTTACTCCCTATACTGTCAAATGGGAAATTTCTGAATTATTAATAACCAAGCTAAACAGTGACGCAAATTATATATATATATATATATATATATATATATATATATATATATATACATATATATATATACACACACAAACACACATACACACAAAACCATCCAGCACCCCTACCCAGCGTTTAGCTTTTTGGGGTGCCATCCAGACAAGGAGGTTAGATTTTTGGAGATGCCCTGACCCTGATTAAGTGAAGTAAAATTTGACAATCGTTTTGATATTTCTAACTTCCCAGATTAATAGGATCTCACTTGCTTGTGACCATTTGTGATTCAGTTGTATCAGGGCTTTATTGAGAGAAGTTGTGTGGGTCACTTGCATTTACTCTTCATAAAAATGCCAGTTACTTGTAATGTTGCAAATTCATCTGTACGGGCAATAAATAGTTCTTTGGTAGGAATAGGTTAATGGTTAATAATTGTAATGCATTGTCTGCATGTGAACCGAATGAAGATGATTACACATATGTTCCTAGTTCTCGCTAGCTGTCACTGTGATCCAACATTATTGGTGTGTATATAGCAGGGTTCATTGTGTACAAACTAAAGAAATCTTTGCTCTGTGCAACATACATCGATGCGCTAACTGGTGAACTAAAGTGTAGTTCACCCTGGGATAATGGGTAAGACTGTGTTTATATGGTACTCGATTTTCTAAAGCTCTGTACCTAGGGCATACTTTTTCACCTACTAGATATGTAAAAAAGAAATGTGTTTATCATTGGTCTCATTTTAGGTTAGTGGTACCTCTAGTGGCTACTGCTCTGACTTCAGAATTTTGACCTTGTTGTTTGATTAATCTACGTAATAATACAGTAGTAAAAGTAAAAAAGGAGTCATTATAGTCAATAGAAAAAGCAGCTGTCCTACTAGTCGCAGTAACCACCCCACTAGTAGCAGTATCTGTCCTACTAGTAGTAATAACTGTCCTACTGGCAGCAGTATCTGTCCTACTAGTAGCATTAACTGACCTACTAGTAGCAGTAACCATCCCATTAGCAGCAGTGTCTGTCTACTAGTAGCAGTAACTGCCCTACTAGTAGCAGTGTCTGTCTAATAGTAGCAGTAACTGCCCTACTAGTAGCAGTAACTGTCCCATTAGTGGCAGTATCTATCCTACTAGTAACAGTAACTGTGCCACTGTCCTACTAGTGGCATTAATGAAAAGGAGTTCATTTATTTCCATAGGCTCCAATCCTTTCCAAAGGTCTTTTTGACAATCTCTCTGGGAGTGGGCACTGACTGGCCTGGCCACATGGATTAGTGAAGGGTTTGTATGGTCAGGGCATCTCCATAAATCTAACCTCCTTGCATCCAGATTTGCCATCCAGATTTGGAAGGTTGGGGGAGGGGGGTGTTGTTTGTTAGCTACCAGGTAAGCCAGCTTTACCTTGTTGACTGAAACCCAGTTCTCATACCCATGTAGCAGTAATTTAAATGCTTTGTCTTTCTGTTCAAGGGCAGGATAAGGGCCACTGTTTGGGGGAGTTAAAGGAGTTTTGTAGGTATCATTCCACAGAAAGATTAATTTTCATGTGTTGAGGTGGTTTGGGACATAAATTTTCTCTTCAATTTTCTATCCTTGTATGGCCTGTATGCAATTTTTCAATGTCTTGACAGTTCTTTGATTGGTTGTTCAGCATTGTTGACAAAAAAGAATTTTCCTGGCACACAGATGGTTTTGCTGAACACCACTTTTAGGGTAGAAGCATTGATTTTTGGTTTGGGAGCTATGTGTTTGCCCAGGGGCACCAAGGTAGGTGTGACTTCCAGTCAGGTCTGCTACACCTGACAGCGAGTGCAGCTTTGAGGGAACTGTGTGGTCTTTCTGGGTTGTAGGCATCGGTGTGGTGTATGTTTGGATCCATTAATTTATCCAGGGCAGTCCAGGTTTTGGGGATGAATAACGCCCCTCTCTCAGATGCTGTGACACAGGGATGCCAAAACAGCTGGCCCTTCTGTCGAGGAGCACCTCTGTGCAGACACTTGCCGTTGCTTAAGTCACAGGTATTGCTTCTGGCCTTCATGTGGATTTCTCTGTTGTGAAGATGTATCTGAACCCATTGAATGGTGATAGGGATCCCACTATGTTGGCATAGAGATGTTCAAATAGATGTCAGGGTTGTGTGACTTTGCCAATGCTGGACTTTGGGTGTCAGATGGTTTTGCTTTTTTTATTATCTAAAGCTCTGTTAAATCCATTTTTTACATCTCTTTGCCCCGTGCCAGAGGAATTTTTGTTACTCATTTGGCTGTTGTTATTTTTGATAGATTAGAGAGTCGGGGGATTAGGCAGACTATTTTTTAGGAGGGATCTTGGCACCAGGGGGCAGGGACATCCTGTGCTGATGTTGAGGTGGATGGTTCATTTTGTGTTACAAACATGACGTCTTCCCACGATAGACTTGTTGTTGAGATTCGATAATCTCTTGTTCCTTTATTCTTGAGTTGAGGATCAGCCAGTTCATCCTAATTTATCCCCAGTTGGACTCCATTGGCGAGGGAAGGAAGGGTTTCAACAACGCCCATTCTTTATGCAAACGACGTAAGTTATTCCAAATTGCCTGGTTTCTCTCTTCTCTCTCTGCCTGTGAAAATAATTATATCAACTGTATATCTAACATAGTTTTACTGTTCTGAAATTTAACTGATTAAGATACACGAAAATTTTTGCAAAGACTAAACTTTTAATAATATTAAATCTGTACTTGGAAATTAAGCAGTTTGGGCATGATATCTAGCAAAGTCAGATATTTGGATGGGTCATTATCAGAAGGCATAACTACAGTTTTTGAAATAAAAATCGTAAAACTTGGAAGCTGAAATTGAGATGGTTGAAGGCACGAATTTGAAAACGAAATGACCTTAAATGTGTCTGAAAAGCTACCCAGGTAAATGCGGTCTTGATCATCAGAACATTTCCATTTTATGCTTTCTCTAAGTAGGCTTGATATGTAAGTTAATGGACTTTCAAGCCTGTCAAATTGAAATGTATGCTCATTATGCACCATGATTAAAGTAATAACCATGAAAATCTTATTCAGACTACTTTATTCACACTAGAGCACTATCTTGTTGATTGTGACACAATGGCAAGAAATGTACCTGGTTATACTGCATATTGTCAGTGTTCTTCCATCGCTACTGAATTTTGCTGGACTAGATGAAGATAATGACACGAAAAGCACATAGTAAAAAATTACCATCGCTAGCTAGAAATACCATACTAGTGACAGTGCAGAAGAGTTCCGCATCACTAGGCTAAGAACGCTTCAATCTTCACATGCAGTAAGCTTTATCTCTTCAAGAGAAAGTCAGGCATCTACATTAAGAGAAACATGGGAACCAATTAGTCCCTGCTTTTCTCGGAGTTAGGGGGATAAGTCAACATATGCTCCTTAGCACAACTATATGATATCTTACAAGATATACAGTAATTATAACTTATAGGAGAAATGCTACCAGAAAGCTAACTGTTAATTTGAACTATGTTATCTGGCATCAGAATGAGATTGACAACAATCCACGATGCCGGAACCAAGCTGCTAAACTTAATATGATGAACTATATAGTTGAAAAGAGGCATGCACAGATTTTCCTACATGCCTCTGACAAGCATGGGACGTGTTTGAAGAGGTCTCAAGCACATCATAAAAAGACAGAGAGTGTTGCCTCGGCTGGATGATAGTGATCTGCAAGTTCTGGAGTTATCTGTGACCATAGTGAACGTTGTGATCAGAGAATTTCAACCAATTTATGTTACAATAGATGAAATCATATGCGAAAGTGGAAAGCGATAGGAGTGAAATTGAAATATTCAGATAAGGAAAGTCTTTTAGTTTAAAAGAAAAAATTCTGAAATATTAATTAATGATCTATCCGTATTAAGAGGAATGGGATCTAGTTATTGACTTGATGTCCACCCATTGCAGTATCGTTAAAATTCCCTGATTTGTCTCGCCACTCATGGAAATCCTGATAAAAGGCTACAAAATTTTCTAGAGTTCTAATTACATTAATTTAATGAAGCCATTTTATTATTTTTAGCAATATTCAACGTGAAAGAGGTCATCAGAATTCGTTCGGCCAACTAGTAATATATAGGATTATTAATAGATGTACAAATCTGTATAATAGTATTATTATTCTTGTCGTATGCAATAATTAGAACTTTTCTGCTTCCCGGGCTAATTGTCGTATGTAATGTTTAGAACTTTTCTGCTTCCCAGACTAATTATCATATGCAATGTTTAGAACTTTTCTGCTTCCCAAACTAATTATCGTATGCAATGTTTGGAACTTTTCTGCTTCCCGGACTAATTGTCGTATGTGATGTTTAGAACTTTTCTGCTTCCTGGACTAATTGTCTGTCGTATGTGATGTTTAGAACTTTTCTGCTTCCAGGACTAATTGTCGTATGCAATGTTTAGAACTTTTCTGTTTCCCGGACTAATTGTCATATGTGATGTTTAGAACTTTTCTGTTTCCGGGACTAATTGTCATATGCGATGTTTAGAACTTTTCTGTTTCCCAGACTAATTGTCGTATGCGATGTTTAGAACTTTTCTGCTTCCCAGACTAATTGTCGTATGCGATGTTTAGAACTTTTATGCTTCCCGGGCTAATTGTCATATGCGATGTTTAGAGCTCTACTGCTTCCCGGGCTACTTTTCGTATGTGATGTTTAGAACTTTTCTGCTACCCAGACTAATTGTCATATGCGATGTTTAGAGTTTTTCTGCTTCCCATGCTAATTGTCGTATGCAATGTTTAGAGCTTTTCTGCTTCCCGGACTAATTTTCGTCTGCGATATTTAGAACTTTTCTGCTTCCCAGACTAATTGTCGCATGCGATGTTTAGAACTTTTCTGCTTCCCAGACTAATTGTCGTATGTGATGTTTAGAACTTTTCTGCTTCCCAGACTAATTGTCGTATGCGATGTTTAGAACTTTTCTGCTTCCCAGACTAATTGTCGTATGCGATGTTTAGAACTTTTCTGCTTCCCGGACTAATTGTCGTATGCAATGTTTAGAACTTTTCTGCTTCCGAGACAAATTTTCGTATGCGATGTTTAGAGCTTTTCTGCTTCCCGGACTAATTGTCGTATGCAATGTTTAGAACTTTTCTGCTTCCCAGATTAATTGTCATATGTGATGTTTAGAGCTTTTCTGGTTCCCAGACTAATTGTCGTATGTGATGTTTAGAGCTTTTCTGGTTCCCAGACTAATTTCGTATGTGATGTTTAGAACTTTTCTGCTTCCAGAACTAATTGTCGTATGCAATGTTTAGAGCTTTTCTACTTCCCAGACTAATTGTCGTATGCGATGTTTAGAACTTTTCTGCTTCCGAGACTAATTGTCATATGCGATGTTTATAGCTTTTCTGCTTCCCCGACTAATTGTCGTATGCGATGTTTAGAGCTTTTCTGCTTCCCAGACTAATTGCTGTATGCGATGTTTAGAACTTTTCTGCTTCCCAGACTAATTGTCGTATGCGATGTTTAGAGCTTTTCTGCTTCCCAGACTAATTGTCGTATGCGATGTTTAGAGCTTTTCTGCTTCCCAGACTAATTGCCGTATGCGATGTTTAGAACTTTTCTGCTTCCCAGACTAATTGTCGTATGCGATGTTTAGAGCTTTTCTGCTTCCCAGACTAATTGCCGTATGCGATGTTTAGAACTTTTCTGGTTCCCAGACTAATTGTCGTATGCGATGTTTAGAGCTTTTCTGGTTCCCAGACTTGTCGTATGCGATGTTTAGAACTTTTCTGCTTCCCGGACTAATTGCCATATGCGATGTTTAGAGTTTTTCTGGTTCCCAGACTAATTGTCGTATGCGATGTTTAGAGCTTTTCTGCTTCCCGGACTAATTGTCGTATGCGATGTATAGAACTTTTCTGCTTCCCAGACTAATTGTCGTATGCGATGTTTAGAACTTTTCTGCTTCCTGGACCAAGGGAATTATCATTATGAAAAGTCTTTATCCTGAACTAAACATCAAATGAGATATTTAACTAAATGCAATCCTAAACTCTATGAAAAAAAAAGCGTAACACCCCAGTAAAGGGAAGTTCATGCTAGGAGAAAAATATAATAATAATAATAATAATAATAATAATAATAATAATAATAATAATAATAATATTATTATTATTATTATTATTATTATTATTATTATTATTATTATTATTATTACCTATTAAGTAATGATGAACCAGACCAGATTTCACAATTATCTTTGCAGTAAAATCCATCGCAAAAAAGAGTACATGAGAATCTAGACAATTATAAAGCAATAGCAACACTGTCTGCTTCCTTGAATGCTGTTTCGAATACAATCTTTCGGAAAAATTCCTGTCATGCAATTTTCTTGAAAACGATTTGATCTGTATGACTGGTTATGTAATTGTCACCGTCCTTTTCTATTGTATGTCAGTTTTCAGTGTCAACAAACCAACAAAAGTATGAGAACAACGTGATGAGTTAACCGAATACTGAAAAGCTATTCCACGAGAGATTAAACATGAAAAAGCATGAAAGCATTCCAATACATATAATAGAAAGAGAATAATCTTAGAAACACGAATGCGAAAATCACCCAGGAGAAAGAGAAACTCAGAATTCGCCTGTTTTATATTCATTGGCATCGTCATACTCAGGTAACTTCGTACCGGGCCTCCCGAAACTGAGGTACTCAGGGTTGATGGTGGTGCAAGTCGCAGTTGTTAAGGTCGCTAGATTAAGCTCTTATTGCCTCATGTCGACTCCGAAGTATTGCACTGAACCTGATGAAAATAACGACTTCGAATTAGAATTAATGCATTAACTTCCACAACAACAACAATGATAATAATAAAATTTTTCTTCTGAAAGGTCACGCAAGTTCTTAGATAATTTTTCTCCACCAGGTGATGGTGACATAACATACAAATCAGAGAAATGAAAGATCAACCGTTTATTTTTTAAAATTTTGTAAGCTAAAACTGAATAATTAGGCGCGTTGGTTCTGACCTTTAAAGCCTACTTCAGCTAATCACCATCATGGGTGTTTATGGAAAAGGAATGGATTGTGAGGCAGTGGCAGGACGAAGAGCCTGGACTGGTGAGGATGGAAGGAGAAAGAGAGAAAAGAAGGCGAGGATGGGAGGGGGAAGGAGGTGGAAAAAAGGAGAGAGGAGAACGACTGGGGATTGTGGGATAGGAGAAAAGACGAATGAGAGTGGCAGGGACAGAGAGAGGGCTAGGAAGGGATTAAAGAGAATATTAACAAGGAACGTATGGGATAGCAGGGAACAGGAAAAATTCTAAGAGAGAGAGAGAGAGAGAGAGAGATGAGGAGAGAGAGAGAGAAATGGAAATGGAAAAATGTAAACAGGGGCGAGTTGGATAGGAGGAAAGAGAAGATTCTAGGATAAAGGGAGCGATTGAGAGAGAGAGAGAGAGAGAGAGAGAGAGAGAGAGAGGGCTGGAAGGAATGGTATGATAGGAAAAAGGAAGATTGTTTGAGAAATGAGAGAGAGAAAGAGAGAGAGAGAGAGAGAGAGGGAGGGGTAATGGGGGTCTGGAAGGAATGGTATGGGAGGAAAAAGGAAGATTGTCTGAGAAATGAGAGAGAGAGAAAGAGAGAAAAGTATAAGGAATTGTAAAAGGGAAGGAAGAGAATATGAGGACAAAGGAGAGATTGCACGAGAAAGAGAAGGAGAAAGAGAGAGTAAATGGAAGGAATGGTATACAGAAAAGAATAGGATTCGAGGAAAGAAAAGATTGTAATATAAAGGAGAGAGAGAGAGAGAGAGAGAGAGAGAGAGAGAGAGAGAGGTGATGGAAGGGATGAGATGGGAGGACAAAAAAAAAAAATATTAGAAGGGAAGGAAATGAGAGAGAGTGAGGCACGAAAAACTGTAGTAATGTGATTGTAGTAAAAGGGAAGGTCTCAGGATTAAGGAAAGGAATAAGAGGGAGAGAGATAAAGACGACGATGATTCGTTTTTTCTGTTATTAAATTATACTGGGGATTAAGTTTGCACTGTGAGATTTAAAAACAAAACTATGTGTAAGATGGTGCTTCAGTATTGTTACATTTTCATATCGAGAGTGTATCTAAAAATGTACATAGTATACACAGTCTTTAAAATAAGTATACACAGTCTTCAAAATATCCTTTGATGTCGTATAAACGACGAATGAAAATATATCCATAAATAATTCTGCAAGCTCTCATCAGTAATTGACAGTGTCTTCCTGATACACCTGACATATGAAAGACTACATAAATCTCCATTAAAATGTCTGTAAAATATTAATAGGAGACAGCCGTCATCAAAATATTCCGGTTAACATTCAAGATCGTATTACTTGTTTTGTTTTTTACCTGATACATATGGATTTGCAATAGCCTCAATGACTCCTTAACTTCTCGACTTCTTTACAAGAGGAGAGAGAATAAGGTTTTCCAGAGGGAAGTAAATGCAGAAAGAAATTTCAGTGAGGCAACTGACCTCAGAGTAAAAGATAGAAATGGAGAGATGCTGTCTACAGTAAATCAGTTCTGGGATATTTGAACAGTGTTTTCGAAGATTCCGTGAGTGTTGAGAATGGAAGAGAGGCATAACGGCTTAGTATAAGGTTCAGAATGTTTGTGGAAGTGATTGTTATACGCAGGGGGGCCAATCAGGAGGTCTAAAGGATAGAAAAATGCCAGGACCTGATTGTGATTAAAACTAACATGCCGCAGCGCTGTAGTATACTGCCATTGAACCGGGTGTATAGGTAAGGGAAACGGTTGAATGTGACATACATGACTTGAGAAAAGTTGGTGGTGGAATTGACAGAGACAATACAGAGACTGTTCAGGACATACGGTTAGGTAGATGATTTGTAGACAAGAGAGTTACTGGTTTGGAGTAGAAGTGGATTGGAAGGAAAAAGTTAACCTTAGTTTAACCAGACCACTGAGCCGATTAACAGCTCTCCTAGGGCTGGCCCGAAGGATTAGATTTATTTTACGTGGCTAAGAACCAATTGGTTACCTAGCAACGGGACCTACAGCTTATTGTGGAATCCGAACCGCATTATGACGAGAAATGAGTTTCTATCACCAGAAATAAATTCCTCCAATTCTTCATTGGCCTGTCGGAGACTCGAA
The DNA here is from genome assembly GCF_040412425.1 of Macrobrachium rosenbergii. Classification (NCBI taxonomy): domain Eukaryota; kingdom Metazoa; phylum Arthropoda; class Malacostraca; order Decapoda; family Palaemonidae; genus Macrobrachium; species Macrobrachium rosenbergii. The sequence continues at coordinate 18,517,637 of NC_089743.1, read as the reverse complement.
CGCTGGCCCAGCAGAGTGCTAGCCGAGGACGATAACCACCTGTCCAATGAGGAACTGGATCTGAAGGAAGCTTGTGTTAGATGCTTGTAGGCGCTTATTATTATTATTATTATTATTATTATTATTATTATTATTATTATTATTATTGTTATTATTATATTCACAAACATTAAGCAAAAAATGTCGTTTAATATCAAATTCACTCAACCTCGGAATAAACACGGGGGGGGGGGGCTATTTCTAAGCGATGAGCCGCCCTCCACCAGACGGACACAAACCACCGAATTGCTGGGAACGATGACTTTTAAATGAGGCTGCCCACTGGACTATCAAGAGAGGTGTAAGTTAGTATCAACTGCCATACTACGTAAGCCTGTCGCATTCAGGCTTTTAGTTTTCCGTAAAAGAAAACTATTGTGCCGGCTTTGTCAGTCCGTCCGCTCTTTTTTCTGTCCGCACTTTTCTGTCCGCCCTCGGATCTTAAAAGCTACTGAGGCGAAAGGGCTGCAAATTGATATGTTGATCATCCACCCTCCAATCGTCAAACATACCAAATTGCAGCCCTCTAGCCTCAGTTGTCTCTATTTTATTTAAGGTTAAAGTTAGCCATTATCAACGATATAGGCCAGTCCACCACCGGGCGGTGGTTAAAATTTCATGGGTATTATACCGAGACCACCGAAAGATAGATCTATTTTCGGTGGCCTTGATTATAGGCTGTAGCGGCTGTACAGAAAACTCGATTGCGCAGAAGAAACTTCGGCGCATCCTTTACTTGTACTTATAGTCGATATTAACCCACCTCCACCATGATACAAAAACCTGAAGGCGGCAGGTATATGTACAGTACGACAGAGTCGGTATTAATTCACTACTCTCTTGATAGTCCAGTGGGCAGCGTCACTGACAAGTCAAGGTTCCCCAGCCACCCGGTGGTTCCTCTCCGACTGGTGACGGATCGGTTAGCACTTATAAATTCCCCTATGTTGTTTATTCTGGTTTTGAGCGAATTTGATACTAAACGACATTTGTACCTTAATGCTCGTGTGAATGTAACAAATATATATATATATATATATATATATATATATATATATATATATATATATATATATATATATATATATATATATATATATATATTTATATTTATCTGTGTATATGTATACATATCTATATATATTTGTGTGTATATATATATATATATGTATATATATGTTCATGAAGCTACAAATGTTGTTTAATATCAAATTCACGATACCTCGGTAATATCCCCGTTGGGGAATGATCACCGAAGGGGAATTTATAAGTGATAAATGGATCGGTATACCGTGGGTTTGAGACCCGGCAGTACCGACCCATTTATCACTTGTAAATTCCCCTTCGCTGATCATTCCCCAACGGGGATATTCCCGAGGTAGCGTGAATTTGATATTAAACAACATTTGTAGCTTCATGAATAAATTATTATATAAATCACGGTGTGATAAAAATTTATATATATATATATATATATATATATATATATATATATATATATATATATATATATATATATATATATATATATATATATATATTGTATATACAGTACATATATATGAAATTTATATATATATATATATATATATATATATATATATATATATATATATATATATATATATATATATATATATATATATATATATATATATACAATGATGAAACACATTGCAATATCAATGTTCATCGTCAGACGAATTTTAAGAAAAGTGCAGTCTGATGTGGAAATAGGATTTAAAACATAACAGTCTGTCTGGCAATTATCTATCAAGTTTTAGTAAATCCGTCTGTAATGAATTTACAAGTATATGCATGATTGTCAACCGTTTTATGAATGCGGTATAAATATTGCAGGCAACAAATCACGCTGCTAGAGTTCACAGTTTCCTATAGTTTCATTTGAATGAAGAGCTTAAAAAAGTAAGCTGTATAGCAGTACAAGGTAGTTTCTTGCGTTCGTTTGGTGTTAACTAAACTGTTTCCAAAGCTTGAACTGTCATGCCTTATCACCTAATAGGCGTTGTCGATATCAGTGGCTTCGAACTCTATTATTTCAAACAAAAATTTAAAAGAATCCTCCCATAAACAAGAAAGCACGAAACAAAACAGTCCAAACATAAACTAAAAAATAGGAACAGCTTTATAGTATAGCAGTAAATCTACTCCAATTATAAAGTCTTGAATATCATTTGAAGCACAATTAGTCTGAAGAATGAAATTACTCCCGGCACGAAAAAGTGTCTTCCGTCAAACGAGCCGTATCTGAGCCGTATTATAGCTCTAAACAAAGCGAGGACAGCCACGGAAAATGAATGTTTTTTCCTGGCGTCTTAAAAGAAACAGCTGCGGACGAAAAGTTTTTATAGGAGTGATGTTGTCTTCTCCTTAAAGAAATAGCACAAAAGAAGACCAAGAAGTCTTATACTACAGAATTGCTCATAACTATTGTCTTGAAGGGATCGACCAAACTAGAATGGTTTTGTCGCTGTTATTATCTACAGAAGTAGCGACACTTTTTCCGCGGAGTGGCGGTATCTCCCTAAAAGAAACTGCTCGCAGCTTAACGTTTCCCGTTTGAACAATTATGGGGTTGTCATGTCACACATAGTCTTTTTAATATATCACTTCAATTATGAAGAATCTGCTGGGGTTCAAATATTTATTCATGCCCAGTTACAGATAAATTTCCATGCTTCAATTTCATGTTACGCCAGTCATTTTAATTGATAGCTGAATAATTATAGAGGTTTTGCGATGGTTAATGTTTATTTTCAGTAGTCAGCTGTTCAATGTAAGGTTCGTGAAATGCACTCAACTTTCATGATCTGACAAGAATCACATTTCAGCTCATATTTCTGAAGGTCTCCATCTGCCAGTGTTATCAGACTCATGTGATAGTTAACAAATTACACTGTAAAGCCATTGACGTAACGTAAATATGAATATTTACATATGTATATACGTGCAGCATATATTATGTATATATATATATATATATATATATATATATATATATATATATATATATATATATATATATATATATATATATATATACACATACATACATACACACACACACACACACACACACATATATATATATATATATATATATATATATATATATATATATATATATATATATATATATATATATATATATATATATATATAGTGTCACGTTCGCGCTGCCGTGAGGATAAAAAAGATGGCTCTAAATATGACCTTTGATAACTACACCTGACTGAGGGTGGCTGCACTCCGGTGAACAGAGAAGTTATAAGTGAAAAATACTCAAAATTTACCAATAAAGTAAGGATTGGAGGTAAACTTAGGGCATCCACTAAATAGTATAATTCACTAAAAGCAATCAGAAGATGAAATATGGTACACCCACCAAAGAAACCGATGTCGCCTTGCCAAACCTTGCTGGGAGAGATCATGTCCTTGCTATGAACGGTAGCTGAAGTTACAACTACCAATGCCAGTTACGATGGTTCGAATGAGAGGAGGAGGGAAATTACCAAATTCAGACAAAAAGTGCAATAATGACTGAAATATATTTCAGAGAGAGAGAGAGAGAGAAATTTTATTCTTTTAAGAAATGTAATCGTATTTTATTTCGATATTAATTATCTCTTTTAAGCACCGAGCACGTGGGGGTGGGGGGTAGGAGGATATTATGATAAGGAGGTTAAAGGTGATGGGCAATGGGGTGATGTTAATGTAGGGCTTGACGAGATTCGATTATCAACATATTTAAAGTGGCGATACTAATACCCTTATTGATAACAGTTAATATCAATTATTCCAATTCGCCATGAAAACATAGATATGTATCATTATAGCATTACTTATATGTTCGATTACGTTCTGAATAGTTTTGAGGGAAGTGGGGGGACCTGTTTTTCCGAAGAGGGAGTTTGCGACACAGCCATGGACGATGCGTATCCCAAAAGCCAGTAGCTGAGTAGTTTTGACGGCTGGGGATTTGCAGCCTCTGTGTAACTTTATTAGCTGGTAAACACGATTATCTATATTACGGCAATCTCCACCATATTGTTGTCTTCTTTAGTCTATATAATATATACTTATATATGGCATTTTTTGTAGAGATGGCGGCGGCAAACAACGACAACTCTGTTGAGCATATAACCCAGAGGTCGGATCATTGGTGAGTGGGAGCATGGTGTTTCAGCACGAGATATTGCCGTGAGCGTTGGAGTGTCAACTCGCACAGTCCAAAAGTGGATATCAAGATGGCGGGAAGAGGGAACATTGGCAAATAGACCTAGGAGAAGACGCCCACGCAAAACAACACGACAACAAGACGAACAAATCATTTCGGCATCCATAGATGACCCCATGAAAACCTCAGTAACTATCACGCAAGAATTGCATCTCTCGTGCACTCCACAGACAACCAGACAGCGACTGAGGGAGCATGGGATCAGGTGCCATGTTCCGGCGGTCAAAGAGGAGTTAAAGGAATGGCATCGTGACACTCGTCTGGGCTTTGCTAAGCAACATGTTGTTTACGATATCGATGACTGGAAAAATGTAATCTTCAGTGATGAAGATGCGATGCTAGAAATATTCAGGAGAGAGCTAGGAGTGGGAGGTCGTCCTCGAAGTCGACCATGAGGTCGTCTTCGAAGCCGTCCTCGAGGTCGTCTTCGAAGCCGTCCTCGAAGTCGTCCTCGAGCTCGTCCTCGAAGTCGTCCTCGAAGCTGTCCTCGAAGACGTCCTCGAGGTCGTCCTCGAAGACGTCCTCGAGGTCGTTCTCGAAGACGTCCTCGTGGTCGTCCTCGAGGTCGTCCTCGAAGTCTTCCTCGAGGTCGTCCTCGAGCTCATAATCGAAGTCGTCCTCGAGCTCGTCCTCGAAATCGATAATCGAGGTCGTCCTCGAAGTCTTCCTCGAAGTCTTCCTCGAGCTCGTCCTCGAGCTCATAACAGAAGTCATCCTCGAGCTCGTCCTCGAAGTTGTCCTCGAGGTCGTCCTCGAGGACGTCCTCGAAGTCGACCTCGAGGTCGTCCTCGAAGTCGACCTCGAGGTCGTTCGAGGTCGACGACCTCGAAGTCGTACTCGAGCCCATCCTCGAAGTCGTCCTCGATGTCGTCCTAAAGGTCGTCCTCGAAGTCTTCCTCGAGCTCGTGGAGTGCTACTGCACCTACACTCAGGGTTTTACACAACACCGGAGCCGTACGTGGGTGAACTAATTAGATAAAGTCTAGTATGGCTCTGGTGTTGTGTAAAACCCTGAGTACAGGTGCAGTAGCACTCCACGACCCCTATAATGCAACACTGAACCGATAAGATCACTAACTGGTATTCTGATGTTTAAGGGTTCGAGCCACGAGGGGGAAGGGTATTTTTCCAAAATCGTCATTGGCAAAAGTTGTGGTGATTATGGATATCAGTTTCCCTAATTTGAGAGTAAAAACCGTCAAAATATGCTGCATCAAATATAACCAAAAAGTAGCTTCATTCTTTGCAAACTGAACGGAGAACAGAACCATAATAGCAGATGGCCGAACCGTCCCAAATAGCCACCACTCGAGTCATAGTTATCAACAATAGTATGATTAACCTCAGGTGTTCTTAATCAGGGGTGCTCGCTCCTCTATGGGATGTAAGGCCGATTCCTAGGGGACCTTTCAAACGAACAAAATAACGCCAGAAGCCAGGAAATACTCGTAAAAATTCTGGTAACACTTTAACAGAAGCTGTGTGACAGGGATATTTTTATTTCCTCGCTACTGACGTCATTTTGTTGCCTATCAGATATAGTAACCATGTTTTCCCCCAGACACTTGCCCGTTCGTCTAGAAGGTGCCTAACGGGTGCGAGGATGAATATGAATAATTAAGACAAATATATATTTCTTTATATGTATATTACTTTTTTTCTCAAAACCAAAATAGTAATAACGCTAGCTTTGCGAATGAAAAAAAAATTATCAATACACATCACATCAATTTTGTTTCTTAACATTTCTTTAATATTTTTTTTCCCACTAAAGGGAGAGAGAGCCCTTTTATTCTTTTAATAAATGTAATCGCATATTGTTTTGAAAGTAATCACCAAGAAATTTCATGACCTTGTTATATTTTAATTTCGTATCATATTTATAAGAAAAATCCATAACTATTGATGAAACTGGCTATTCATATCAATATTGTCCTATACAGCCATTTACCTACGTCCTGGTAGTTGGAACGCAAGACATCTTTCAGGGCAAAAAGGGCATTCTCTCTCCAGCCAGGTCTGGCAAGGCGACATCGGTTTCTTTGATGTGTGTACATGAGCTAACAATGAAGCTCCGTGGCACCGTCAAGATTACTTTACTCTCATCACAAATACTAGAGAAAAATGCCACAAACTGCAGATCTTTAAACACTTGGCCTTTTGTAGGCTAACAAGCAATATGCATAAAAGGGAAAATACAAAGTGTGCACAGGAAGGGGTCATTAAGCAAGAATTTGGCACCGCTGGCAGGCCGGATATCTTGACTGGATATGGCACCTGGGTATGCAGGAGGGTGGCACCATTGGTCTACAGTTAATAACACACAACATGCACTTGAAACCACGAATCTTAGTCCGTGGACAAGACGTGAGGTTTCGTAGAGCCAGGTTTCTGCAGTAGGGCATCAGCGGAGGTGTTGTCACTGAAGGTTCCTCACCATAGAGGAAATAAGTGGGCCAGCAAGACATCAGCCTGCAGAGGTTAGCAGCTGGGTACGACAACCTTCAGCGTAGCAGCGTAAGGAATATGTCAAGAAGGACTCAAGCGTAGTCTATCGGTGACTTCTGGACAGAGGGACATCATCAGGTAAATCAGCAGAGTGATGTCGTGGGGAAGGCTAGCAGAGGGTCTAATAGCAGAGGGGCGTCCAGCAGCATGAAATCGTGAGAGTAGATTAGCAGAGTGACATTCTAGCATTGTGACAGCATATGGGTGACTAGCAGATTGCATCTTAGAAGTAACTAGCAGAGGGTCTACTAACAGTGTGACAGCGTAAGGTTGACTAGCAAAAAGAATGGTCCATCGTATCCAGTATATATACCACAGCCGGAGCTGATTGTGGTCTTGTTTTGACACTTCTAACAGTCTCTTCTTAATGGGGCCTACATTGTCCTTCTTCGCAGGGCATGTCGTTAATCCGGCCAGGTACCTAGAAAGATTGTTGAATGGTGGCCAGATAAAGGTTCGAGAGGAAGAGGTGGCCATGGAATGACAATTAGATGGGAGAGTTGAGGGTCAGTAGGCAGAAATGCATGTGTTAGTAAGCGGAGAAGCAGGTGTGGGTCAGGTCAAGACGTTGACTCTTGATGGCAGCGCAGGTAGTTGGAAAGGAGGGGAAACTCAGAAAATGCGAAGGGACACGATTGGCTGGGGAATTGAGGGCAGTAGTAACAATGAAAGGAACTCTCAAAGGGGCATGCTACTTGCAAGTGACTGCTAAAATTCTCACCTTAGGGGCAGATTACTAAGGTCAGGTCAGATCAGTAATGACTTGCGGTTTGGTCCTTCACTTAGTTTCTCATTAGACACCTGCATTGGCTTAACTCGGCCTGGGAAGGCATGGGAACGCTTGTGTGAAAACTTCAAAACAACTTAGTAGGCCTACTCCTTTCAAAGTGAACGTTACTGTATATTGGGGAATGAATATTTTATTTTAACTTATATTTGCAGAAATCAAGAGGGAAAAATTACAAACAGAGCAAGGCATCTGTGAATATATATATATATATATATATATATATATATATATATATATATATATATATATATATATATATATATATATATATATATATATATATATATATAATATATATATATATATATATATATATATAAAATCTTATTTTATATTATGTTAATGGCTTAACTGGAGTAATTTGTTAACTTCTTACACACACACACACACACACATATATATATATATATATATATATATATATATATATGTATATACACACATATATATATATCTATATATATATTGTTGTAATTTTAAAGCTGGGGTCTTGCTAGATAAACGGAGTATGCTAGGATGATACGCAACTTACCTTAATGAGTTTGTGCGTGTTGACCACGGATAATTGGGTTCCTGAGAACTTAGGGTTTGTGCTAAATGAGCGATTTTGGTCTCATAAGACTCAAAGTTGTTCTAATGAACTAATTCAGTATGTGTAAGAAGACTTAAGGTTGTTCTAATAAATTGGAATAATCAGTCCCGTAAGGACTTGGATTGTGTGAAATACACGAATATAGTCTTGAAATGGGCTTGTATTTTTTGTTATTAGCACAAGGTTTAACACAAGCCTTTAATAATGATTTGCAGAGAATTGTCAGAGCTGGCGGAATTAAAATGACAGGCTTATGTAGAATTGGATACCAGTTAATATGCTTTTGAATTTTTACTTGCTCGCATAAATAGTTACAGTGCCTGAAGGAATGATTATGCTGGCCGTTCAGCAGATATAAAATGGTATTGCTCTCTGGCTATAGGAACAGTTACTTCTAAATATGCGCAGTGATATGCAAAAGAAACAATACAGCTGGCTCTTCGGCTAAGAGAGAGAAAGAAAAAAAAATTTGCATAAAATGCGACGAGGAAAGAATGTGCTTATTTCAAAAGGCTAAAACTCAGTAGAATATAACGAGTACACAAAAAAATTCTTAGTTTACCATGCACGGGTAAATTTTCTGCCAATGATATCTCGAATGCCTAAGGAAAAAGGAAATATTTACTTTATATACTCTAGAGACCTGATTTTGTTTACTTTAGTGATCCCACGGGACGGGACAGCTCAGCACGTGCGCGTGAAGAGAAACAACCAACAAATACTGAGAACAAATACAACGCAGTCTCAGCTTAGCTGACACGTGGCCAGCGAAGCTTTGGGCAAATTTTAATGAGACCATAAATTTCGGAAGATTTTCCTCTCTTCTGGGGGAATGAATGAATGGGTGTTTCCTTTTTCTCATGGTTTGTTTACTGGAAAAATTGAATGGAATTTACCATGTGCTTATCTTTTATGGAGGAATTTAAACAAAGCGAGTACTAATCACGATTTTCAGCTCACATGGCCTGTACAAATTTTTACGGATTTATGAGATTTATTCAGTAAGGAAGAATAATATCTTTGCCTAGCGAATTCCTAACCTCTACAGAGAGAGAGAGAGAGAGAGAGAGAATAAAATATCCTATCTCCAGTGATACGAAAATTGCTGGACTGGGTTAGCCCACGTGGCTGTAATGTGTGCCTAGCTAATATTTCAGGGCTTTCAAATGGTCCCTATCACGTGGACGAAAGAATAAAGGCACTGTTCCTTTTATTAACTCTTCATTGAGTGTCACTTCCTACCTTCCTAGTTTTAAAACATGCATGAACATGTGATAGCATAAAATCTTGTGTAAAGGTTAATAACTCTCTCTTCTTTATAAATGGGATGCATGCACGTTATCTAACAATTCCTAACTCTATTCCAGCCAGAATTTTGTTTGTGCCTAACAAAAAATAAACATCATAAGACGATACTTACTGTGGAAATGGATCACTTATGCGCTTATAGGGGAATTTACGCTAATTAAGAAGGTTCGTTTCTTGTCTCGCATTCAGCTCTTAGCTGATAACTGCATGTTGCCAAAAGGGGTAAGGACTCAATCTGTGACGCTGCAGACTGAGAGATCTTAAGCAGTAAGGTTGCCAGTGTTGTAATTTTAAAGCTTGGGTCTTGCTAGATAAATGGGGTATGCTAGGATGATATGCAATTTACCTTAATTACCACAAAAATCTGGACTCTGGCCTTGGGGACAGCTAAAATTACAAACAACAAAATATGCCTGAGGCTATATCAAAAGGTGGGTGATTAGATAAACGCTGGGGTTAACTTGAATTTCATTTTATTTACAAAAGAAAGCTTATGGGGAATGGTAGAGTGTAATTCTGAGGCAAGAGCAAATGATGGGGAATTCCGGGGAATTCCCAGGAGGGAATACAAATGGGTTGCCCGCTTCAAAAGTTGTTGAAAACGAAGTAGCGAGGGACTCTGCGCACACAGATGACACGCAGATCCACAGTGAAAGTCCTGATCTGTAATCGAAACACGTTTACTCAGCCGAAACTAGCACTGTAATGAGGGAATCGAGGAATTGCATAGAAGATGCCTAGACTGAACTCAATTCCAGTGACTCGAACATCATATAATTGCGTTACACTTCTTGTAAATGCTTTGCAAATTAAAGAGCACAAAATATAAAGCAATACAGGTCTCACTGTAATTATATCGCACTATGAAAAGAAAGGAACATAGTTGCAGGAGAATAGGGAATGTGGCTGAAGAAAAACCTTAAATCCTGGTACATTACCTTTGTTAGGAGCTGAAGTTCTCTTCTTATGATGGCCAGCGAAGGGGAGGGCAAGCGAATTAATTCACTACAAAAGTTACTTCGGATACTGCCAGCCATGTGTCGAAAATAAGCAGTTTGATAGAGCAAGGGACGGAGCTCTGGAGTCCGTGGTGCCACTGACAATTCTGAGAGCGAGCTTCCCTCTCCAAGGCCCTTTATAGCTTCGGAAGTTACGGCTTTCTCTTCCTAGTTGGCATTGTGATCACTCTGCCCACATGGAACTACAGGCAGCATGGGTCCGATTTCAGAATGGCAGAACCCACGTGGTCAGCTCTCCAGCTGACCCGCCTTGGGCAACAATTAGCTCTGGTCGTGTCCGCACCTGGAATTAAGGGATTTCCAACTTGGCACTTTGGACAAGAAAGAGGCTAAAGGTTTCCCAAAAAACTGATGGTAGAGTTTAGGGAATCTTCTTAGAAGTGAATCATACTAAATTTACCTTGTTGAATTACTTGAGTGATGCTTTACTTTAAGTGTACCCTGAAAAGAGTAGCGTAGGAGAGAATATTCTTAATAATATATACATATATATATATATATATATATATATATATATATATTAATAATTTTATCACAACATAATGATTCATATGCAAGCATTAAATTTACAAACGTCCTTTAATATCAATTCACTCCTCAGAATAATATATTTTCATTAGCAATATGTGCAGAGAGAAATTTTTAGTTGATAATGGTTTGTCGTCTCGTGGGCTCAGACACGGAGACAGAACTCAGGACTACAGTGACTGAATTTTAACCACACGCAGCAAGTGAGATATAAGTTGATACCGACTCTCACCTACAAATCCCTGTCGAACTCAGGTATTTGTACTTAGAATCAATATCAACCCAACTCAGCCATGCTAACCATGTAGTGCGTTTGTTGCACGCAGCCATATTATGAATGAATTTTTATCACGTCACTGTGATTCATATACAAGCATTAAGCTACAAACGTCCTATAATATCCAATCCACTCTACCTCGGGAATATATTTTCATATATGTTACCTGAAGGGGAATTTTTTAGTTGATAATAAGTTCGTTGTCTTGTGGGCTCGAACCATGGAAGACAAGAACTCAGGACTACAGTGACGCATGAAATTTTAACCACGACTAACAAGTGAGGGTATAAGTTGAGTACCGACTCCTCACCTACTAAAATCCCCGTCGAACTCCGGGGCGTATTTGTACTTAGAATCGATATCCAACCACACCTCTGCCACGCCGCTAGCTTAAAAGTAGCAAATCTCGCGTTTGTCGCCGCGCCAGCCATATTATGAATGAATTTTATCACATGCCAGTGTGACAAACGCGCTACATGGTTGGCATGGCAGAGGTGGATTGATGTCGATTCTAAGTGCAAATCTGAGTTCGGCAGAAGATTAGGTGATCGGTAATCAGCATGCCCCTCACTGGTGGCAATAGTTAAAATTCGCGCGTCACTATGTCTAAGTTCTTGTCTTCTGTGGTTTCCAGCCCGCAGACTGATGAAAAACGTATCAACAAAGAGCCCGCTTCGTTAACATATCTGAAAATATATTCCAGTAAGAGTGATAGATGTTAAAGGACATTTGTGAGAAGCAATAACTACCTCTGATCACGGTGATATGATAAAAGGCCATTCATAATATGGCTGCATTTTGCTTTACACTACATGGTTGGCAGCATGAGAATGGGGTGATATGTGATTCTAAATACAATATGATTAAACAGGAATTCATAAGTAAATCATCTCCAACATACACACTTGTTGGCGTAATGTCGCGTCACTATGATCGAGTTCTTGTGTTAAGTAGTTCAAACCCATAAATTTATTCAATTTTTTAATATCCAACTAAAATTCCTTCAGGTAACATGTATGAAAATATATTATTCCCGAAATGAAAAGAAGAACTGGATATTAAGGATGTTCTTAATAATCTTATATATATATATATATATACATATGTATATATATCTACTACTGTATATATATATATACAGATTGTGTCTCTTTGGAGAATGAAAAATGGTTTATAAATTGCGGAGGGCAAAGGAAACACCAATAGAACTTACCTTATTGTACCAAATTTGATAAAAAAGAACATAAAGTCACCATAGGAATGATCCAATTGTTACGTTACAATAAATTTATTTATACATGAAGCAACAAATGAGGCTGAAACTGAGGATCCAGTAGGCAATCAAACTTAATGAAAATTACGGTGACATTAGAATGGCATGTCACAAAAATTGGAAAAGCGTGATAAGGCTTGTAATAATTTTCGTAATTGGCTTTGTGTGCAACTGGGGAAATGCTATCCAGAAGCTGTAGTTCCAGAGATGCAGTATTCACTGAAGTTTGATTCACAAGGCGAGGTTCGACTCCTGGAAAAAAGCCATGGTTAGCGATCGCACAAACCGTATCTCTCATGAACCTATGCACTATGGAGGAATTGATCAACGGTGCACTTAAATTAATTGGCCTTAATTTGCACTGGCAGAATAATTGAGTAAGTGATCATTGGGCGCTGAATTGGATTAGTTTCGAAAGCAAGTTATGGGGGCAGCGTTGCAGGCTTCTTGGCTCGTAGAGTTGGCTCAACAAAGGGGCTGCGTTTTAGAGAGAATAAAGAATTGAGATTTGGAGAATGAAAAAAAAATTTCACAGAAGAAAGGAGCTGGCTTATTGACTAGTGCAGTCCCACGTACCTGAGGCCTGTAGATGCTTTGTCCTCAACATGGAAGCTATTGATCAACGTGATTGAAGTCTTCTGGCGGGAGATGGAAGACGGCTGTGTGTACAGGGTGTTGGTTGTGCGTGGGTGTGGGTGAGAAAACCAGGGCGCTCCTTCCAGATTGTTTGCTTCCAGACGTAGGCCTCGGTCGATCTGCAAAAGTCATACAGCCAGCAAAGAGTGGAGAAGATTTGATGCTTATGATTAAATACTTAGAGTTAAGTTCTTACCTACCTCACGGCAGGTTCGCCTATAACACCCTAACAAGGGCATCAGCTAGTAGACACGTGATGTGGGTCAAAAATAGAGGTTGCTATTGTACTCTCACTTCCATTCAGGTGCAGAGAGATGTGTTCTTAGTTTCAAACCAGTGCTACCCTACTTTTCCTGCCATGCGCTGGCCTAGCATTCAAATGAGAAGTGCTTTTAATTAGAAATTCAAATTGTTTTGGCTGGCTAGGAGGAAGGAATGGAAATACGTGAAAATATATATGTAATACATATATTTAGTCATTAAGCCACAAATGTCATTTAATATCCAATTCACGCTACTTTGGAATATCACCGAATGGGAGTTATGAGTGATAAATGGATTGGTATACGAGTATAAGTGTCTCGAACACTCGACACACTACCCTCTAACGTCTCCGGTCGACTGTCGAACCCTTAGCCATCAAGAGTCGTTGGAGGGTACTGTTTGGAGATTTCGAGACACTTCGGTACCAATCTATTTATCACGTATAATTTTATAATTCCCTTTCGATAATATTCCCGAAGTAGTGTGAATTGGATATTTACCAACACTTGTAGCTTAATGATTGTGTATAAATCACTGTGATGTGATAAAAAATTTCATATATATTGTATATATATATATATATATATATATATATATATATACATAACTCACATATATACGTGAGTGTGTGTTTTATATTGTGTTTGTGTGTGTGTGTGTAATGGTAACCCTCGTCATAACCTTTCCCATAGGTACTTTTATTCATTTTTTTGCATTTTCGTTCCATCCTTACTTACAAATAATGTAAACTTGACATGTCATGGAAATCTCTTTTGTAAATAATAAATTGGCGGTGAAACTTATTGAGAAATATACCATTTGCATTTCTCATCATCCCCACAGAAAGAACTGTTTACAGGATGTTAATCATAAAACTTTCACAATAAGAGAAAACACTAATGATGGTTGTCTTGAACTGGAAGCGATAAGTCGAGAGGAAATCCACCTTCGTCAGTATTTAAATTTTGCGGCTCTTCACACGCCACCTGTCTTCCCCTAACAGTTACAAATGTTCCTTGGGGAGATCTATAACCCAGAAGCGTTTAGCACATCCCTCTTTTTCTTCCATTGTTCAAACCGAGTGACAACTGAGCCAATATACTCGTTTTCTTCTCAGCTTTTGATCGAAGGAAACCACCATCTTATCAGCCTAGGTGACAGGAAACCCGGAAAACTAGTCCAAGTCATCTCCTACCTGGTGAAGAGAGGTCGGTGAATGAAGATGCTAAATTTGTGAAGGTTTTCAGCCGAGGCTTCATCTATGATTCAGCATTCGAAAGTATGACAGTGACAGTAGGCGGTGACCCTTACACTGTGATTTTCTCTAGAGCTTCCTGCTTGTTGTTGGAATTAAATATATATATATATATATATATATATATATACTATATGTGTGTCTGTGTGTATGTGTGTGTGTATATATATATATATATATATATATAATATAACTATATATATATATATATATGTATATATATATATATATATATATATACTATATATATAGTGTGTGTGTGTTTGAGTGGTTACCTATGACGTATCATTTGAAGTAGCACAGACGTGGCCAAGATAAGTTCGTTCTCCTTTTCTCTTCCGTGTCTTGTGTATTTGAAATCTGAACTAGAAAGGACATTGGGTTTCTGTTCCATAAGCTTCCCTCTACAAAAAAAAATGCTTGTGACTCGTAATTAATAATATGAGATGCAATATTTACAAACTATTAAAGCCATCGTATCTTCAATTAGTGTATCTAGAGCCCCATGTAAGCTTCGTAAGTACTACCCTTCATAAGAACTAAAATAACATAATACATACCATTTAAAACCTAACAAAGTATCGTTTCCCGAAAATTCCCCGCCAAACATATTTACGCAAACATTTTAGCAGTCTTTTACTCTTGGTTTTATGATTTCTTGTCAGACAACTAACCCTAAATAGTTAATACTTTGATATTAGTAAAAATATTTAATAAACCCTTCTTTGGAAATAGATCTTCAGAGAAGGGAAAAAAAATTGGTGTAACGATAATTATTACAAAACAAAACAAAGTGAAGAAAAAGTACGATGGTAATTGGAGAAATAGGATAAGACCAAGCCTCGAGTCCGAGTGACTGCAGTTGGCAGAATCGTTAAGACTATGAATAATCATAATCACGTTGCCAGTGTCGAAGCAGCAGGAATTGGTGAAGGAAGTCGAGATAAAGCTGAGATTTCAGCTGATTCTCCTCATTCAATATTATCAGTTGCCTTTGCTGGATGCAATCAAGCAGCAGCTGGAAAGCTTCCAAATACAGATACTCTGGAAAGAAAATTGCCGAGCATCAGGTGCCAGACAAATTATGGACCAGCTCTTCCACCTATTCGTAAAAATATCATTTTTCCTAAAGGTTTTACAACTTTACCTAATGGGGATGAGTTCTTTTATTTGACTAATAGAATGTAGAAAATCGTAAAATAACCTTCCTTACTCAGAAATCTGCAACTGTTAGCTAATAGTCAATATTGGTAGGCTGGTGGAACATTTAAACTCTTCCGTTATTATTTCAACGGGTATACGCTATTCATGGTTTAAAGGAATATGCTTCATTACCACTAAGGTATGCCTTATTACCTGGCCTCCATTGTCGATAACAACTGATTTTGAAAAGGCAATGATAAAAACCTGCGAAGAAATATTTCCCTAAAATAAGTAACGGGGGCGCCTTTTTCACTTTTCTCAATGTATCTTGCTTCAGATTCAGTTATATGGTCTAAAGCAGAGGCATGAATCTGACGCAGATTTTACTGTAGGTCTGCGCATGCTGCCTGCAGTAGCATTTTGACCATTAGAGAAGGTCGTATCTGCATTTGAAGAGTTGTGCAATAATATTTTCCTCAAGAGGCCCAAGAAGTGGTCGATTATTTTGAGGATATTTGGATCGCACGTCTAGGCAGTCGGCGAGAACTGTAATTTCCACATGAAATTTGGGAAGTTTACACCTTAAGTGTTGCATGACTAAACTGAATTACACAACTTAGCTAAAACAAACAGTTCTGTGGAACGGTGGCACTGAGTATTTGGAGAGCAAATATGTTAGTTGAAACAAAAACAGATAGTATATAGCTGGTCGAAAATCTGTAGAAAAGACAAAAATATCGTGATTAAACTCAACGAATTCGGAGACTTTTTTCAGAAATGTGATTCAAACGATAGGGTTATTGACCATCTGCGTTGAGTTGCCCATAACATTTCTTACTGTAGTCTATTTCATTCCATCTGTCCACTCACCAACGTAGGCTTTGGGTAGATGTAGCATGCGCTCTCGGTTGGCTGAAATCAATGTTTCCGATATCGTAGGCTTACTGTGATAAAGATGCAAAATATTTTTGCAGTAGTAAATGAGAATGCGTATATGAATAAAAATGTAACCCTCACACATTCTTATTTAGATCATAGAATATGCCGATTTTATCGATAATATAACAATACAAGAACACGAAAAACGAGCTTTTTCCAAATAGTCTGCGCAGACCAGACGCAAACTAACGATGGACTTTCAGTAATTACGTTTTATCTCATTGTAGGTAAATAAAGACATCTGGCTATGCGACTATAGTTATTTGGTTTGTAAATATATTTCCTTAAAATTCTCATATTAATTTTGAGCAAATTTTTATCTTGCTGAAATATAATTTGATTTCAGGCTTTAGATCGGCTGTAGAATTGAATATAGATTTAGGCTAAAGGCCAAGCACCGGAACCCATGAGGTCAGTCAGGGCTGAAACTGAAATTGACAGTAAGAAGGTATGAAAGGCGTAACAGGAGGAAAACCTCGCAGTTGCACTATGAATCAACTGTTAGGAGAGGGTGGAAAGTAAGGTGGAAGGAAGGGAATATGAAGGAGGTACAGTAAAAGGAACGAAAGAGGTTGCAGCCAGGGGCCGAATGCATGCTGCAAAGAACCTTAAGTAATTCCTACAGTGCACCGCATGAGGTGCACTGACGGCGCTACCCCCCTACGGAGTCGATCGACTATAGTTGTATCTTTTTTTTTTTTAATAAATGAAATATATCCTGATTTTACTGTTTTCCTTCAGTATATTTGCACCATTTGAAAAATAATAGAAAATAAATGTACACACACACACACACACTTTTACACTTCTCTATTTCCTTTTGTTTTGACGATAATTTATTTGACGGTGAATATGTTCGGCGGTAAATTTTCCTACTTTTACAAATTAAAATCCTTCTGATCCCGGAGCACATGCGTCATTTCTCTCTAAAATACACAACAGTAAGATGTTTAATCTTTAAATTAGGTATTTCATAAAAATACTTCTTTAAAGACAGGATATTTCCATGAGAAACCTAACTATCAGATAGTAACCCTCTGCAGGTTAGCATAACAGGATCCTTCCCCCTCTAAAGACCAGATTAACAAGGCATACCCTTGAAGGGCTGAACATACAAATTGTTCAAAATTGAACGAATATCATCTAATAACATTCGTTTTTATTAAATGAATGATGTTAATGAAAACCAGGCTAAAGGAATATTTTCTTCAAAAATGCTGCACTTAAAAGTTACCTCTCGTCTAGAGTGGACCGTTGGGGTATTTCTATACAGACCAAATTGACAGAATATTTTTCTAAACATCAGAATGACAAAAGAAAAAAACACACGGATGGAGATGAGAAGTTCCACGGCAAATTAAATTTATAGGATGATAATTCCTCTGCACTGGCATAAATAAGAGAACAGACTCGCTATGAAGACCACAATTATATAACATATTTCCTCTGAGCGAGCTGATTTAGGCCTGACAGAACGCTTCCTCGGAGCCAAGAGAGAGAGAGACAAGGTCTCGCTGCAGGAAATACCATCAAATTAGCGAAATTGTTCCGATTCGGGACATAACTCGAAATAATATTTCTTTCCGGAATTCTAACCTGTACAGGTGGCGTTTTGTTCCAAGACCTTTGGGGAAAACCCGTTGCAAAATTCAGCCTTGACCACCGAGGACCGATGAAATGTATATGATGTGCATTGATCGGAACGGGTTCTCTTTGCTCTTTTTTGACAGTTTTGTGAATCTGAAATCTCCCCGATATACCACGAAAAATAACTCTATCATATCTATCTGTTTTCCTTGATGTACGCTTGATAGGAGAAATGAAAATTTTCTAGACTCATTTACGTAGTAACATAATTGTATCGACATGAATCTTTCTCATTAAGTTTAATCTCATTCTAATCCTCTCTCTCTCTCTCTCTCTCTCTCTCTCTCTCTCTCTCTCTCACTACATTGCGTAAAAATAACAGGAGCTCATTTTCAATCATAAACTATGGTTCGCGTCCATGAATATCCAATCAGCCACTTGGCTGAATACTTCTTGTATTCTTTCTGTGCGAAGATAAACATTTCCCAGTTCCATGAATAAATTTAACACAACTCAAAAAAGCATTGTAAAGATCAAGCACATCTACATAATATCCGCAGAGGCGATATTGTTCTTCATGAGTCATAGATTTTGAAAGTATATAAATACGAAAAATGAGGGAATACATTATTTGCTATGTGTGAGAGAGAGGAGAGGGAGAGGGGCGGAGCGTATGCGTTACTTGAAGAGCGGACATTTAAATCCGTCGTGTAAAGACACAGCGGAGTGTTTTATATATTTCACTACTTGGACCAGAGAGAGAGAGAGAGAGAGTTTAAATCTCATTTGCTAAAAAAACCGCCCCGCACAGCACCTTTTAACACCGCTAACAATAGCGTAGCCCTGGGAGCACAATTGACAACCACACGATCCTTTCAAAACAGTATTTCTTTAATTCTGTTGTGTGAATTTTATCCCCTTTTGTCTCAAAATAATACCAACATAATCCCTCGTTACCTCCCAAAGCCTGTAATTGTCGCAGAATAAAAATTACGTCATCCTCATAATCTGTGGCCAAAAAAAAAAAAATAATAAATTCTGGACCCTCCATAGTAACTCGAATATACCCATCTCGCAGGCTTCTTTTTATTTTATGCAAAAGGCTGGTGAGACAGGAGCCTGGTGACCAGAGAGAGAGAGAGAGAGAGAGAGAGAGAGAGAGAGAGCGGACGGGGTGTAGATTTAGAAAGCAGATACAAGGGAGATGACAGGTCAAGAAAACTGAAAGTTGGGAGAGCACTCCATTGCAAGGTAAATCGTCATTTATACCTGAAATCGGGATACGCTAAGAATTACTGCCTCATCCTTTTCAGAGGCTGACCTCGCCCGTTTTTTTCCCATCATTTTCCACTTCTGGACCGAACTAAATAAGACCAATAATTAGATGTGTCGTTGGCCTTCTGAAATAAAGTACATTTGAATCGAATTACCTTTTATTGAATCACAAAGGGTGGTGGTAAGATTTCTCACGCGGCGTCTTGCGCGATGCAAATGTCACCCCGGATAGCAGATCATTTACTCATGATCCCGTTTTGCACTTCCTTTAATCAAGTATAAGACACTGCAAAGAGAAATCTGGATTTTGTAAAAGACTGTCTGAAAGTATACGAGCGTCGCTTCAGTAAAAAATTAACAGTTGTGAATGTACACGATAAGGAAATCAAATGACCAACGCCATAGGATACACTGCAGGGTCGAACATGGCCCACTAAAGCACTGAAAACCTCAACAAGATAGAAAGTGGGCCGAGGAAAATAATCTTTTATGAGGGTTACAGTCGTTAAGATGTTTAAATGTCGGTAAATGAAGACATCTCCAGATGAAGGCATCGAAGAAGAGTCCTACAGGACGCTGACCCACAAGAACATCGTCTTTCCATCGGTTATTACTTTCACGAGATCAGAAACCTTGACGATATATTGGTAGACTATAAACGAGTGTCTTGCTAATTTGTGCCAAATGGAATACGGAATGTATAGTGACAAAAACTCATTTTCGTGAGTATTCGCGCACTGCTCGAGTTCTTGTGAAGTGGCTCTAGAAATCGAATTTCAGTAAGAATTAGCAGCATACCTCACAGAACTGGCAGAAGCTACGGTTAGGTATTGGTATTTCTTCATGTGACAGTTATAGCATTTTGTCCTCCTAGTAACAATAACATGGAGAATGGAATTCTAATATAATTATTGGCATGAATGCATAAGCAACTTATGTAACGAAGTTTTTGTCTAGTGATAGAAAAATATTCCTAGCTTCCAAGTATTTTAGTCTGTGGATTTAATGATACTGCTGAATAAAACCTATATTTTTGCTTCTTACTTTATGTATCATCCTTATTCTACGCGTTTTTAAATTGATGTTAACAAACGATTGTGCCTTTTATCGTTTTTTGACTTGCTTTATTTAATTAGTTTTCTCCTTTGATGCTCGTGAAGTAAAATAAGTATTGAACCACCAACGACGTTTCTTAGATACGAGTCTCTCCCGAAGAAAGAGAACTGGATTCTGCTTCCTGCTGATATGTGTGTGCAGGAAGGAAGGTAACGGCTGCAGAATCCTTTGTATCAAATGCATAGATATAGAGCTGAATCCAGTTCTCTTTCGTCGGGAGAGACTCGTATCTAAGAAACGTCGTTGGTGGTTCAATACTTATTTTACTTCACGAACCACAAAGGAGAAAACTGAGTAAATAAAGCACGTCAAAAAAAACATAAAAGGCATAATCACTTGTTAACATCAACTTAAAAACGCGTAGAATAAGGATGATATGTAAAGTAAGAAGCAGAAATATAGGTTTTATTCGGCACTGTCATTAAATCCATAGAATATAATACTTGGAAGCTAGGAATATTTTGCTACCACTAGATAAAAACCTCGTTACATAAGTGCTTGTACATTTATGCTGATAATTATTGGAAGAAAAAATTGAAAGTTGTTCAGATAATACTGTCTACCATAAAAAGAAATATGTTTTTACTCATTTACAATCGTTTACATAATCTATAAGCGCCTTTCCGAGTAAGAAATAAAACTTCCCTCTGCAATCAGAATCAATCACGTCTGGTAGCTTGACTTCTCGGTCGTTACACCTCAATCCTTTCCATGTACATCAAAAAATAGTTTCAGTAAACCCCACGAAGATGACAACCGCTCTTCTGACATGTATACCGCAATAGCATTCCTGATTGATCAGTTTGATGTTAATAATACAGTGTCAAAACAGCGACGCCATCACCGCCGGTGGCCTTTTGGGGAAAGCCAGGTACAAGGGAAGGGAATCCGTACTTCATTATGAAGAAGATGACCGCAGTCCTCGCCATGCTGCAGTACTGGGGAAACTAAGCGCCCCTTTAAGAGCCCAGTGCTCATATCCAACATCATATCTCATGCTTTTCTTCTGTAAAAATGTGTATATCTGCGTATGTGTGTGTGGTAGTTTCGTCACTAATTCACACGTGACCTTTTTATATCGAATTCACTTTACCTTAAGAATAACTTACACCTAAAGGTAAATATATGTAAGAAGTCTATCTTCCCAGCCAGGATTCGAACCCTTGCCCTTTGGGATTAATACAGAGGTATGTAATTGACTTATCCACCTAATTATCAAGAGTGATATAAGTTGATTTTGACTGTGATGTACTTTTTTTTGTCGAGTGTAGGTTCTGTCATTAGAATCAAAATCAACCCATCCCCACCATGATGGCTCAGCGTAATTTGTAATGTACAGCAGAGTTGACTCTTGATAGCTTAGTAGATAAGTACAAGTGTCTACCTGATAAGAAAGCCAAAATGTCATAGTTTCCAGTCGCGACCGGGGCAGAGCCATGCATAATAGTTCTGTTTGGGGAATTATATATATGTATGTATATATATGTATACTTTTTTTGGTTGCGCCTGTCATTACAAAGCTCTAAACCCAAATAAGGTACTGTGAAAAGTAAGCTATATATAGGATGCCGGGAGTTCAGTGATTTGATGTCGACAATTGATCCACCTTTGATATAGTGTGCTGACAGAAAGGTTGTCTCAAATCATGGTTTAGATGATGCCAGTGATAAACAAGCTCTGGTCAAGAGTGTGAATTTACATGGCGTTCGGAGCCCGGGCTGCATATCGCTACCCACTTCCTGCCCACAAAAAGACAAAGAAAATGGAATACATGTGAGAGGCAACACTTACTGTAGTCCCATGTGGAAACCTGTAGCGCCCGAGGAAATTAGTATCAACTTTCTATCTTTCAGGTGTAGGGTGAGGTTTCAATGGCTGTAGAATGCTATGGAGATACCACTGGCAGCCTCAAGTTGCAGCTGGGTGCCAGGCAGTCGTTTGTGTTCGCTTTTTGATACTGGTATGATAAACCTGAAGGTACCTATGTCCGCCAAGAACTTTCTGTCAGTGATATTGAGTCTGGTAGAACCGGGGGTCAGAGGCGTTGGCAGCCTCAATTAATTTTTTTGATGGCTGGCCTGTTTGTTTCTTCGCTAGTTGTAACAAGGAGCAGAGTTTCTGGCTAATTTGCCGAATTTGTGATGATAGATTTACCCTGCAGGTGGCTAGGAGGCATGTGTCCAGCTGAGGGCATCCCTTATGACACAGCTTTTATGGTCATCTTTGTACGATGTTTGTTTCTTTATCATCATCGTTATCTTGGTCCTTGGACTCCCAGAGGACTTCAGTGGTGCAGTGTAACGCTTTAGATGCTTCCAACAGCTCATCAGCCTTTTGAGTAGGTCCTCCATGGGCATGCATTCGGAATTGGGCAGGGTGAGGTCCATATCAAGCATTGGTAGAGTAAGGAAGGACTTACTGATGTATCCCCCCGTGGTATGTTGAATAGATCAAGGGCTCCTCTGGCACAGACAGGCAGTGGCCTCTAGAAATCCATGATTAAGAATTGATGGAGTTCATCAACAGCAATATCTTTTCCCTTTGCGTCCAGCTAGCGTGTGGTGCAGGCAAGGATAATTTCTGGGATCACCTCATGGATGTAGACCACTTTTTTTGGTTGAACTTGAGACATTTAAGATGCAAAACTATATCTCCACTATCCAGAACCAGGTAGATGTTTCAGTTGTTGAGAAAGGGGGCAGACAGAAATTTATCATGTTTACTTTTGCACTTTCATGTGATGACATTTTGTGTAAGCGAAAACCTTTACGAGATTATTGCTATATGGTAGATTTAGCCATATTTAGTCTACTAATCTTCAGGGTTTAGTGTGAGAACCTAGTTTTATGTAAGAGGTCGCTGCAAGGGGTCACCAGTGTAAAGGTATCATACACGGGATGCTCTAGAACACACTGATTTATTGTCAGTATTTTATGTGCTTTAGATACAGCAAGCAGAAGTGAAATTGGCATCACCTGACATCAGCCTGAACCTGAACCACATGATCACAGACTGTGTTTAGGTGATGAAGGCGACTCCTAAACCGTGGTCCAGAGAATTCTCAGTGACCTTGTTGACTGATGCCAGGTGTGACTAGAGGAGCGTGGGTCGCAAAGTATAAAATGAAGAAACTTTGACATCCAAATAGGTTTTAAACTCACACATTATTGACAAAGCTTACGTAAAGTATAAAGGAGAAATGGAAAAGTTAGAAATTGATAGGAATATATATATATATATATATATATATATATATATATATGTATAAATATAAGTAATTTTTACATTTATATCCTTACAAAAAATAAGGAAAGCTTCAATGTCATTTCCTACAGTGTAAACTAAAGCCACTACTCGGCGCTTCAGCTCCCAAATCTAAATACACTATTATGTTCATCTATTATCTAAGCTTCTTTTTTGTTAATTTATGGATCGCTCCCTCTCTCTCCGATTGTTATTAGGATTATATAGACTTTCATCAGCGGCGTTATGTAAATATTATATATTATACATATTACTAAAAAGTATGAAGAACACACTTTTTTTCACAGCACACACATTAATTATACATGTATTGTAACAATATGTAGACTAACTGAGAAGAACTCTTGGGTCAGGTAGATAAGGTAGGTATAAGGTTCCAGGTACCTCTGGGTCCGCCCTTCCTGACTTATTTCTTAATTCCTCTTTAGCTGATCTCCCTTATCACACCTGTATTTAATGTATGAGAACTGCAGTATATATGATACAATTCTAAGTTTCTGCAATAATCCATTGTTTAATCCCGTTTTTTCTGTCCCAGACTTGCCTTTTTTCATTGACCATAACTGAGATGTGCAATAATTTTCTTTGTTCGCTTACTATGAATTGTCTGTTTATGGTGTGATTCTAAATCGTGTTTCATTTTCAGTTTTACTGCTTATAGTTTATAACGGTATTTTAAAAGCAGGAAAAGGTGAAGTGGAAAGTTAAAGTTGGCCGTAAACAAAAGTCCAATACTTCTCCATGATGGAAAATTAAGATGTTTAACCAATGTGGTAAATGTGTTTAGGTCATGAAAATACAATAAGTTTCCTTTGGAATGATGTAAGTTTAATTGATATATAAGGTATTTTAATATGATATAATGTGAAGGAATATATATCATTTTTGGGGGACCCGACAGATGAAAAGTTATCACTGATATATTCCTTTAAATACTCTGTCCATCACTTTTGAAGTAAAGCTGTAGGACCACAAGATTTATTCCAGGCGATCATGTTTTGATAAGCGTCTGCAGGAATTACACATTTCTAATTTTCCTTTTATATAATGACAAATCATCTCGTCATTACTGAACTCAGTACTTTTAAAACATGATCTTAATATTGCTATATCTCACTCACTCATTTCCCTCTTTCAAGTGGAGAGTTACATACATCAAAGACAGACACAGATCACAGCATGTGTCGCAACTTGCTAGTTCAACTGCTAGTCTCTGATGCGCTCCTTTCTCAGTATAACGGAGATTTATGTACATTTCAGTCACCTGTCTTGTATAGTAATATCTTCAATCAAATACTTTCAGGAGCCATTCTTCATTCCGACATTTTAGTCAGACCTGTTGAATATTAGTTCCTCGTTGGGAGAGTCGGTAGAGTTGTCGGCTAGCACTCTGCTAGGCCCGAGTTCGCGTCTCCGACCGGCCAATGAAGAATTAGGGGAATTTATTTCTGTTGATAGAAATTCATTTCTCAGTTTAATGTGGTTCGGATTCCACAATAAGCTGTAGGTCGATGCTAGGGTAAACAGTTGGTTCTTAGCCAAGTAAAATAAATCTAATCCTTCAGGCCAGCCTAGGAGGTTGTTAATCCAACTCAGTGGTCTGGTTATGGCTTTGGCATTAGTAAGGTAACATATTGAATTTGTAGTGGATTGTATCAAAAGGAATTGTAATTAAACCAATCAGAATCGAAAGTCATGCAAATTCTTTTTTTTTATTTTTCCTTATTTTATTTAAATTAAATAAATGACTTAATGATCAGTAATATATCAATTAAAATTAAGGTCATAGGTTTTAAAAAATCGAGTTTTGTGTTGAAATGACGATTTTTTTTTTTTTTTTTTTTTTTATTTGTTATGAAAACATGTCAGCTTTGCCAGATGGACGCTGCCACACCCTCTCGGTGAGGCTACTCTACCGTCGGTGTATAATTTCATTTATTAACGCAAATATTTAGAAATTCAAACTTTTAGCTGCCATGTACGATACTTCATTCATTATCGGGTTGTTTGTAAACAACCTCACGTGTTGGCGCACCTGGTACCTTAGTTCTTTTGAAAAGGTTGTTTGCCCAGACTTACGCGTGTTTGTGCGTAATTTTAGGAAGAATTGCTCGTTATTAACAAAAATTTTCAATAATGCCGAGGTAGTAAGAGATACAGATACTTGCATGAATGTGGATGAAGGCTCGGTAAAAATAAGTGAAAATTTTCTCATAAAAATCGAAACGATTACCATCCGGTCTGAGTTGTAAACCATTGTCTACCGTGCTATTGTGTAAAAAGCTTGTGAAAAGGAGTGACTGAACATTCTGACGCACAGTACAGTCTACTTGTAATATCTCATATATATAATTTACAGTTTCCAATTCATGTTCCACAAGCAATGATACATCTTATATACAAAGTGTATGGTGATCTACAAACACAAATCAACAATTAAAACTGTAAAGAGGCTGAATGCAAAATAGGAATGAAGCTTTCCATTCAAAATTGTGGATAAAGTGAATCCAAAAAACGTTTCATGGATATACTACAGCCACCTGGGCAATACAAATGAGCGCTGTAGAGAACAACCTTGGGTATGTGAGTGTGTCCATTATAAATGACATAGTTGGCATTCCTATTAAATCAAGTACTCAAGAAAAAGAGAAACCAGTAACAAGGTCATCTCTGATACCCAAAACAAGGAAGAGGTGAGCAAAGTAACAAGATGATGGAACATAAAAGGCAGGAGCTTTTAGGCTGGCACTCATCAGTGGCACTCAGTGCCGCCTAATATCGAGATTTAAAGGATGCTGAGTCCCTGCACGAAAGGAGACTAAGTCTGTTTGGGAAAATCCTTAGTAAATTTAAAAAACAAGTCCCCAGAGATACCCCTGGGATGATTTGGAAAGTCTTTTGCTGGAGATGAAAGTTAAGCTAGAGAAGGAAAATTTCGTTTTTAGGCATAGGATAGATTTTTTACCTGCTCAAGATATTAATATGCAGAATATGTGTCTCCGGTAGCTTTATTTTTCTTTTAAATAAATATGCACACAAAATATCTCCCATAAGTGAGGTGTGTCTGTCTAAAGTTACGCAAACTTTGACTCGTATTTTCTGAAACTAATTTTTTTGTGAAGTTAGCTACTTTCAAATGTCTACAAAATCAAGGATTTTGAAAATAAGTGTAAAATTTAAAAAGGCATTAATTCTGCAGGAAATGTAGAAACGTTTCATGGTCTGAAGTTAATTTTTTCTTTTTCCTTTTGTATGCACTGTTGAGTTTTCAAAATCGAAAACCTTAAAATTCTGAATTTTCAAAATTTTCTAAAAAAAAAAAAAAAAAAATTTTGTACCAATTCTTGTAAATTTCTAAATCATATACGATTATAGAATTTGCTTTAAAAAAAATTACCTCTATATGTTGAAATTCAATAAAGCTGAAAGACTAATTTTTTCAAAAAATTTTTTAATATAAAAAAGTATTGGTCCAAATTGCATAAAATATTTAGTAATATCATGTTTTACCATGCTCAAAAACACCTGAAAATTACAGCCATCTCATTGCAATATTTCTAGTACCTCTTCATTTTTAACCTATGACCTTAAATTTATCGTGCTTTATCATAATATAAAAATATTTCATGTCTACATCAGGTCTTTTCAGTTCTTATTTATGAAAAGTAAAGAGATTTCTGTTCTCTGCTAACCTCAGTCATTCTGCCCATAAAATTCTGTTGCTTCACAGTTTTAAAGATCCCAAAATAAAGTAGAATACGTTAACTCAAAACAGCAAAACACACATTTAGCCATGAAAAAGGAATTGCAATAAGAGATAAAAGGATATTATCTGTACACTCATAAGCTGTAAACCATAACGGTGTAAGTTTTACAACGGACGAGTTTAGAACCTTCCAAAATCTCAGAGTTAACAAGAAAAATGAGAACAAACAATAAATAACCAAGAATAAAGAACGTTTGTTGCTGATGACTACAAGAAAAAGTCTTGTACAATAAACAGAGAGCAATATACAGATAAAGATAAAAAAAAATCGAGTTTTTAGAACTACATAAAAAATATGTAGCCTGAAGGTTCAAAAACAAAGCAGATAATAATCATTTACTTTAATTGACAGGAAAAATAATTAGCCAGTCATATGAAGTTCAAAACCTCTTGCAAAAAAGTAACCACCAATGAGAATGTAATGCCTACAAGGCAAGTTTCTACATCGGTGTCTAACAAGCTGAGCATTAATGAAAGTGCAGTCATTCAGACTCATTCATAGATAAATCCTAAAGAGTAAAGAACACATTCAACACAAGAATATTATGAATAATAACTACATCAACTCATTGTAGTGGAGCAGCAAGATCTGCTCAGATTTGTATGGTAACACCAGCATCATGTATATTGTGAAGAAGCAAAATACTCACTTTTGTAGTTATTATTTAGCATATACTTAAGTTGTAGATTCTGACAAGACCTTATGCTGACGTTACTTGACCATATACAAATATTAACGACATACTTAAAAAGTACCTCAAAATAAAGTGGTGCCATTCAAAGGTTAATAAAATTGTTAAAATTTATTTGGCTCCCCCCAAAAATAAGGTTTCTCTTCACCACCATTTGGTACCAAAAAACGTACATATACATCACATTTGTTGTGAGTAAGCATAGGCTACTGGAACTCTCATTGAACATAGTAGTTTTCAAACATATGACAAATTAGAATTTTTAGTTCACTTCTTACTGAGGGCCAGCTCACTCTTACATGTGCGCTGCAGATGGAGGCCCTTCTTGCTGGTAATTGATATTGGCAGTCAAGGTCTTAAGGTCACAAGTGACGACCTTTAATGGGGCTGATGTTATACCACCCATCTTCT
>NC_089743.1:18468697-18483697 GCF_040412425.1 Macrobrachium rosenbergii | reverse complement strand
TCCATGGCGATATTTCAATTATTCCAGACCTCATTGAAACTGACTTTATAATGAAATACGTCATTATAAAGAAATATGTCACCGTAACTTCACGAAGCAGTCGCTATAGCGAATTTCGAAGGTAAAACGAAAAAGAAACTACGAATTAATGAGGAAATTCGCATTTTATGGGCTACGATGTATACGTCTGAGGGTTGGCACTGGGAGGACTTTAATGATGTCACCAACAGAAAAGTTGGAGCTTTTCACCCAAGCCACTGGTGGCTCCCATAATGTAACTGAAGAAATGGTGGACCAAAAACGAAAATTTCATTTGTTTTGTCTGTGTTGTCTGTGTTTGTATGTCTGTCACGGGGTAGGGGTTTGATTTTGAGTTATAAACCTTTCTGGGGTGACACAGAGGCCGTGTGCGAAATTTTGTCTGGGTCTGTCAAGCAATTCAAATTTCTATAGTGGGCAAAAAAATATACAAACATTCACTTTGCCCATTCCCATAAGGGATCACTGCTTCCTATCAGCCTTCTCCGCCGTCCCCTGCCCAATGCATCCTGACTTCTTAAACCTTTCTCCCACATCACTTGCTATTTTGCCCTTCCATCTGAACTTTGCCCTTTCTCTTCTCCTTCTCTCCGCTTCCATACTCATAACCCTTGTACACACACATGATCTTCTTCTCTCTGCATGCCATAACTATATCTCTGGAGTCTTTCCTGAGCCTTCTTCGATATTTTCCCTACCTTAACTGTTCATATCTGATCATATCTCTTCCTCCTCATCTCTGCCAAATCCATTTTCCGTTCTTGCACCTTCTTCATCAGCCACATCTGGGCTCTATAAACCATCGCTGGTCTGACTACACTTTTGTAAAACTTTTCTTTAACCTTTGCACTAATACTCTTGTCGCCCAATATTCCTGACGACTTTCTTCAGTTTATCCAAGCACCTTGCATTCTGTGGTCGATTTCTGAGTCCATACCTCCATTTTTTGTCACATTTGATCCTAGATATTTGAGGGTTTTGCCTCTCTTAATGTCTTCATGACCCAATTTCACTGCTCCCTGTCTTCTTTCTCCTGTCATCCACAGATACTCAGTCTTGATCCTACTTATCTTCATACCTCGATCTTAAGTACCTGTCTCCACCTTTATCCCTACAGCTCAACTTCTTCTCAAGTCCTGTCTGTCAACACCATGTCAGCAGCAAATAGAGCACTCCAAGGGACCTCCTCTCTGACATCTGATGTTGTAGCATACACCACAAGGTCAAAGATGTAGGGGCCTCTCACTTTGAACTTTTCTACAGTTCCAAAAGGGCTTCTTATGTATGTGGTTGCTTCTGTATACACACCTTGAAACAACTAAACATATTTTTCAGAAACACACTTCAACATCTTGACTTGGTACCTGTCATATGCTTTTTTTTGAGTCAATAAATACCAAGTGAAACTCTGTTTTTCTACATACTTCTGCATAATATGTCTGAAGGAAATACAGCATTATACCCCTCCCTAGCATGAACCCGAACTGTTCCTGGTTTACTGTGGTTTCTATCCTTTTCTATCTTCAGTAAATCTTTCATAGATCTTCATTGTATGGGATATCAGCTTATCCCTCGGTAATTACAAGTCTTGTATGTAAGTATGTAACTTCCTTTAAATATTGGGACCATTAGTCTGTTACTCCAGCTATTCAGTATCCGTTCTTGACAGTATATCTTACACATTAGGTCCAACAATATATCAGTTCTTTCTCTCCCAAACTAAATATATATATATATATATATATATATATATATATATATATATATATATATATATATATATATATATATATATATAAATATATATGTATATTTATATATATGTATATATATATATATATATATATATATATATATATATATATATATATATAAACTTTATCACATACATAGTTGTTCTGTGTATTAGTACAATTACTAACAGGACCTCATTCAAACTGGATGGTATCTAGTGGAGATATTTATTCAAAAGTTACAAGCTTTCTATGACAAACAGTCTTCATTATCAGGTATCCGTACAATGACCAGGCACTTAGTCCAGCTGTATTTATATCTGTGTGCTGGGTACTTTAATCCTATAATTGCCTTCCTCCTCCTGTAACCCCCTTCGTGACCTTGGTCTTTTTCTGCCCGCATCTTCATCCAGGTGTTCGCGTCCTCTTGCGTTTTTCTTTTGTTTCCTTGCTAATTGTGGAGTGTACAATTTTTC
Organism: Macrobrachium rosenbergii; assembly: GCF_040412425.1. NCBI lineage: Eukaryota > Metazoa > Arthropoda > Malacostraca > Decapoda > Palaemonidae > Macrobrachium > Macrobrachium rosenbergii. Next base: position 18,481,449 of record NC_089743.1, on the reverse strand, counting down.
TTGATATGCTGTCTTCAAAGCCGTTTCCAGTGTTCTCTGCCATTGTGTTGTTAGCGTATGTTAACAAGGCATTCTCTACAATCAGTCTGGCCGTTTTGATGGTGTTCCTGTACAAAAAATTCATATTCTCCCAGTCTATTTTGTGATCTTTTTCCCAAGAATGCTTGGCAACTGCCGACGTCTGATTATAATGTCTTATATTCTGTATGTGTTGTTTGCTTCGTTCTTTTTGCAGGATTTTCCGGCTTCGCCATAGTACCCATCTTCACAGTCTAGACAAGCTGCCATATATAACCCCCTCTTATCTCTCCCCCTTCTACCAACTTTTTATTTCTAACTATTTTGTTCCTAATGGCGTTTTTGTAGCTGCCTATCCATTTGAAATTATCTAGCGTCCTGTTGATGGGTGTAATAGTGTTGTTGGCTGGGACTGTAATTATTTTACTCCCTACCAAATGTTCCTTTTCTATCCCTTCCCTCTCTCCAAAATAGTTTTTTCTCACCTTGATGTGTGTCCGCTCCCATCAGTACATAGTGAAGATGGGTACTATGGCAAAACCGGCAAATCCTGCAAAGAGCGAAGCAAACAACACATACAGAACATAAGACATTATAATCAGACGTCAGCAGTTGCCAAGCATTCTTGGGAAAAAGACCACAAAATAGACTGGGAAACTATGAGTTTTCTGTACAGGAGCACCAAAAAAACAGCCAGACTGGTTGTAGAGAACACCTTCATAATATGCGCTAACAACACAATGGCAGGGAACACCGGAAATGGCTTTGAAGACAGTATATCAAGAAAAATTGTACACTCCACAGTAGGAAGAAAACAAAAGAAAAACGCAAGAGGATGCACAGGATGCGAACACCTGGATGAAGATGCGGACAGAGAAAGACCAAGGTCACGAGGGGGGGATCACTCAGGATGAGGAAGGTAATTATAGGATTAAAGTACCCAGCACACCGATATAAACATAGCTGGACTACTCCTCTGGTCATTGTACGGATACTTGATAATGAAGAATGTTTATCCTAGAAAGCTTGTAGCTTTTTTTTTCTATAAATATCTCCACTAGATACCATCTAGTTTGAATGAGGTCCTGTTAGCAATATATATATATATATATATATATATATATATATATATATATATATATATATATATACATATATATATACATATGTATGTACATACATACATACATATATATATATATATATATATATATATATATATATATATATATATATATATATATATATATATATATATATATATATACATAAGGTATATACATATGTATATATATATATATATATATATATAGTGTTGTGGAGGTCGGTGGAAACATCTTCGTATCGTTTACACCCTTATTACTAAGTAGAAATGAACGAGACGTCTGTCTCGAAGTAGTAGAGAAAAAGTTTTGGGCAAAATCGACTACGTGCGAAGAAACTCTAACCCTGAAACACCATTAAAGTTCACGAACATATGATACTTTAACAGTTTAACTGGATACGGCTTTACTAACGTTTTAACACAGCAATATTAACCCTTGAATGCAAAATACACAATACCGAAAACTGGTAAATAGAGGACCTTGAATGACGCCATCTTCGGTTCGCGACAGTTGTCTCAATATACTGCCTGGTCATCAAAATACTGAGTAAACGTTGATTAGATTACCCTCCCTCTCCGTCTTTAAGCTTCTTCACTATTCGCCGATAGAAATGAATCCAGCAGGAAAATATTTCAATTGTGAATGTTACACTCTACATATATATATATATATATATATATATATATATATATATATATATATATATATATATATATATAAGTGAAAAATACAACTGGATACAAATCAAACAAAGGTATGAATCTGAGTAGGATTCATGACATTAAACACCTTCAAGCAGACTGGTATATATTATCAGAAATTTTCATTATATATGGTAGGATGAAAAAAAAAACAGTACAAATGCACACACATACGGTTATAAACTTTTGATAGCAGGGGAGAGAAGATGAAGGCTTTGTTTAAAACTAGTGGAACATTATTTGCAGATCTTGTTTTTCGAGGAACACCTGAATTATTCTTTAAACAGATTGTTGCTCAAACAGTTTTGCTATCATTTGGACCAGCTTAACCACACTACTTGAAATCTGTACATTTTATATGTTTGTTATAAAAGAAATTGATAAGTTTATTTGTTACTTTCAAAACTTTTTAAACTTTTTTAAATGAAAAGTAGCATGATTTCTGATTTCTAAATCTCGTAGGTGTTAACATAAATTAAAAGCACTGTTTGTCATTTTATTTATCTATAGCCATACCAGACTTTTAAGAAAAATATTTCACTTGAAGTCGACTTATAAACTTTAATACATTATTATAAAGAAAATTCTACTACGCTATTCTTTGAGTTGTCTGCTATCTAGGGCTCCATATAGATTTCAACATATCATACTGAAGGGAATATATTAGGATCTGACTTTTAATGCAAGAGTGTTGGCTCCTGTTTGTTAGTACATACAGGTACAAGAAGGAAGTGTTGCAGTCAGTGGGTTAACAACTTAGTAGGACTGCTTTAATGCAGTTTTGTTAAGACATCAGGTACAAGTCAGGCATGTCCAGAAGTCCTTGCATTTCAGAGTGAATTTTCAGTAGTACAAGTAACAAGGGTAGGCATCTGGAGATGTCCCAGACACCTTGAGTCATTCTGCAGTAGGAAGTCTCCCATAAGTCATCTGGATATGCCTTCTCCTACCTTGACCTGTGGTTACTGCTCAACAAGCCTGCTTCAGACTGAAAAGCATCTTGCCTAAGATACTCAGAAAGCTTACAGCTTGGGTTGTGTGACTAAGTAACCATCTCCCTCTTCTATATTCCTTTTCTTTCTCCCTTTGCAAGCTGCTCAGGCTGCTTATGAACTAAACCAGGCACATATGTGGGTAGGCTGTACAGTCAAGCATCCTATCTTTGAGCTATGGCTTATACAATGTGGCCTCCTCCACTTTCCTTTTTTACAAGGGAGGAATAGTGGAGGTAGAGCTTTAATCTGAATCCCATCAGTTGATACTACCAGATTTTAGCTGCCTTCCAACATGTGTCATCTTTTGTAGAGGTCACATATAGTTATATGATGGTTTCTGACGTGCAAAACCCAAACACTTCTAACTTAGGTTCTGAAATCCTTATGCCAAACTATTAGGAGATTACAGCAGTCATCACTCCCCTGCTCTTTCTCATGACTGAAAACGTGACATTTCTGGGTGGAAATTCAACTTGTTAATCAGTTGAGAAAACTACCTCCCGCCTAAGTAGTGAAAGTTCTTCATTGAATGGGTGAGTAGAGCTCTCTTGGCTAGCATGCTGTTGGCCTAGTGTTCGACTCTCCGACCAGCCAATGAAGAATTAGAGGAATTTATTTCTGGTGATAGAAATTCATTTCATGTCATAATGTGGTTCGGATTCCACAATAAGCTGTAGGTCCCGTTGCTAGGTAACCAGTTGGTTCTTAGCCACGTAAAATAAATCTAATCCTTCGGGCCAGCCCTAGGAGAACTGTTAATCAGCTCAGTGGTCTGGTTAAACTAAAATATACTTAACTTAACCTAAGTAGTGAGTCTCCTACATAAAATGTGATGGTTTGTAGTTCCATTGGAAAAAACACTAAAATTTTAGATAAACTTGTATTTTCCATATATATATATATATATATATATATATATATATATATATATATATATATATATATATATATATATTGTGATGTCTGGTTTGCCACCACTCAATACTCAATCTCAAAAAGCATTAAAAGTGTTCAAATCACAGGTACTAAGTCCACGGTAGGTGGAATAGTACAAAAAAAAAGGGTGTGCAAAAATCAATTCAGGTGGGTAAACAAAACACCAGGAATAAAAACTTAATTTAATACATAAATAACAGATGCTGAACCTCACAATACATCAAATAAATGAATAACTAACACTAATTAATTAATAACAATAATAAACACTCATACTACTAAAGATAGCCTGCAACACAATTATCCACAAAAGAAGGGCGTTCATCAGGGGAGGCAAACAGAATAATGACCAATACACTCTAATATTATACTCCTAAGGTGGATTTTCTCCGTTTCTCAATAATTGGCCGTGATCTCTGCAAAAACAGAATCTCCATGTCCGGAGATTAACACAGGAAGATATCAAATCAGGGCTGCCAGCAATGAGGAATGAATATGGCGTGCTGCCAATCAGCACAGATAGCAGGGACAGGCTAAAGATCCGTTTAGGTCCCTATGCCGTGATCAAAAATATAATTTAAGTATCACCATACCGTGGCTCAGAGAGCCCCCTCGGCTTTAGTTCTGCAAGGAGGAGCTGGAAAAGGTGGCAGAAAAATCCTGGTGCTTGTAAATCCAAATATATCGGATGATTCAAGCAGCTAGCCAATATCATTCCAGTTGTTTCAGAAACGATTCCTCGTTTGCCATCAGCCACCTTCACGCACCAAATATGAAAAAACAAAACAGCCATTAGCAAATAGTTTCAAAACAGGTATAGTAAACCTAAATAATATCTAGGTTTTTGTACCACCAGAAAACGTTCGATTTACCTGTTGCAGAAAAGATTTATCAATCGTATTTCAATATTTTTGAGCATTGCAGACCTCAGCAACCTGGATCCAATGGTGCCAAGACTTCTTGAACGTAAATTTCCGGGAAAGTTATGTTCTGGAATTCAAACTGAGATCTTCCTTGACACCAGGTTATGAGTTTCAGCGTCAAATCCAAGCGTTTGTCCTAGCGAATATATATCAATATAAGCGTTAATTAAATCGATTTGTAACCCTAAAAATAGGTAAAGAGTTTAAGATAAAAAAAAAACACTGTTTGATGATTAGTGCAAACTCAGAATTACTGTGTTTACACTCACCAACTGTTCACATGTACATATATACTATATATATACATGAACATTCATAAATACTGAACTTTCACCCTTCCATCTTCAATTTCATTTCTTTCCCTCCAGGGAAAGCAACGAAAGCAAGAGACTCCGAAACCTCCTCACGTTTGAGGCCCTCAGAAGACAAGAGACTGTGTACAGAGACGACATCATTTCTAATATATATGATAATTACACCTTTTACTTTTCTTCTTTGGTGGCATACTTCGGAAAGAAATTAAGGAGCGAAGAGAATGATAACAGAGGAGGATTTTATTATGCGTTTTCTTTTTCTTTGGTTTTTGTTTTTAGAAAGGGGCTTTGTGATAAGCCTCGTTGCAGAAGGGGGGGAGGTGAAGGGAGGGGGAGTTTGCCTCGCACGCGGAAGGAAATAACGGAGTTTTAAAAGAAGTAAAACATTAGCGAGACGGAGGGTAAATGAATTAAATGAGAGGAATTACCAATTACGATAAAATTATAGATTAGCAATATTAAAGAAGATTAATAGAATCACCGAAACTTATAGGACAGAACATCACACACAGTTAAGGTCTACAATGTTATAGAACAGAACATCACACACAGATAGTTAAGGTCTACAAAGTTAACATTTATTTAAAGAGATTAAAGTACTTAGGCAGAATAAAGGATAAAAAGAACAAAAGGAAGTAACTAAATGAAGATGATGTGTTTAAAGGTAAGAATAACGCATTATTAAAATGCATTCGGATTTGATTAAACAAAGTGACATAAAAAATGTGATATGTGACTTGGGGATACTGGGTCACTCCACAAAATGTGGGGTTATAGGGAGTGTTGCTGCTGAATAATTGACCCGAAAGGTAAGGTTGGCCGAGGTGATGGCGTTCGATCTGGGTCCTCTTGAAGGTTTTCTCTTTCGAAATTTGAAAGTACCTGGTTCGGCAGTTCTGTGGCAATACTGAAAAAATAGTGCATTATTACTGTTAGCTGCTACAGGAGTTATTTACAAGCAGCAGCTGATAAACTTGTAAATAGATTCTGGGGGACAGTTCTATCCCAGCAAAATGAAATATTTTGGTAATTTGGCCTTTAAACCCCTGTTCTGTGACGATGGCAGATGAGGTTGACACGTGGATATCCAGATCTAACTTTATATACCAGTTTACTTTGGGTATCTTCTATTATGGAAAAAAATTTTTGGATATGAAAGGATGTCACAGTAACTTATGAACTTGGGTTACAGTTCCGCTTTCAGACTTGGGACAGTTTATAATTCAATATAAATTGTTTATCCCCCACTCTGTATCTGTCTGATATACACATAACTCCTTTGTCTCCTGACTTTCCCTAGTTGTGTCTCCTTGTACTTAACTTTGTCATTTGCAAGTTCTGGTAATGTTGTGAGCACTGTGTCAAAGTGTCGAGTCTTTCACGGCCGGAGTTGGTTACTGGGGTGAATCAGCACTCAGGTAGGAGTCAGGAGTGCATTTCTTGTCTTGAGAGAGAGAGAGAGAGAGAGAGAGAGAGAGAGAGAGAGAGAGAGAGAGAGACCAAAGTCTTGGATTTTGGTGTGATGTCCCGTAGACGTTTTGACTGCCATGTTTGACTTGCTACTTAATAGTTTCCCGTTTGCCACTGCTCATTAGAGACTGCAGTCCCATCTTGACTGACTTCTCCAAATGCCTTCCATGTAAGCCTACATGATGATCTCAATAGAAGAACCCTAGGTAGATCAAGTGTCTCAGTGGTCAGGCCATCAAGATTTATGAAGGAGGGCCTCAACTAAGGACAGCCCCCACAAATCAATCTTTGCTGGGCTCATTGGCCCAAGACAGCTAGATCAAGTGGCTCATTGGGTAGCCCTAAGGACAGCCTCCACAAATAAGACTTATCTTTGTCTGGTCGTTATGATCCGAAGTCATTAACAAGACTGTCGGAATGTCTGCTCTATTGTTTCGTGGTTGGCCTGGCAGGATGAGGATTTGGCACACCGTTACACTTTAAGTTTGCAGGTATGCTTATTACCTTCACTCTCGCAGGTGTTCTAGATAGATACAAAAGGGGAGAAGACACTGGCATTTTCCTCTTGAAGTGTTTAATGTCAATAGATGGAATAAGGAAAATGTTAGAGAGGTCAGACTGGGAAAGAATACAATAATTTTATCTTTTAACCCAGAGAGTCTCCCTTATTTAATCCGCGTGGGTGTCTGTCGGTGCACCAAGAAAGAATGCTGTTCATTCCCCTTTCTGACAAGTTTCTCACTTTTATTTATTAAATAAGTAGATCAGTGGCTTTACACACACACACACACACACACACACACACACACACACACATATATATATATATATATATATATATATATATATATATATATATATATATACATATACATATACATACATACATACATACATACATACATACATACATACATACATACATACCTATCAGTAATCGCCTCCAGCGCCATGTGATGCAAAGGGCCCCTGCCAAATTCATCATCCAGCTTCTGTTATTTTTTACAGCCTGTGATTACTGTTCACGTATTGTCTACACGTCTGATTTACTTCTGTCCAAAATAATTAATTGTGCTTTCATGCATATCGTGAACTATCTCTGTTTAGAAGATTACAGAATCCATAACACCAAGTGACTCAATTCCACCCACAATGAAGTTGGTTCTCGTGACCATCCATTAAATATTTTTCATCTTCTCCTTACTCTTACCTCAAAGCAGTAAAGTATCTCCTAAAAACACCTTTTGGCCTTTGGCTTTTCGACTGTAATGTCATTTCTGTTACTTTTGCCTTCAGTTCTCTCCCATCAGTTGCCTCCATCCATCCTATCATACCAGCCCTTTTCATTGATTTTCTATGAAGGAATTGCTACTGAAACTCTGGCTCTGTGGCTTTCTGGCGCCTGTGTCAACGAGGCTGTTACCTTGATTCTTGAGGTGTGTTGAGGTACGCGGCCCCTGTTCTTTTAAGTTATATCTTTATTTTTTACAAATGATTTGCTAATACTCAAGAGAATAAAAAATAAAAAATAGTCCTTGGGCCTTGAAGACATACCAAAATGTTTACCAGTCAATACGGGCGAGTTTCTTGAACGTTCAGTGAAGCAATAACTCTGCAGGGGAGTGTTTGCAGCGTCCCTTCGGGCCCCAGCTGCACAACTTTTTAGCTTTTACTTTACCTCCATTCCCGCTTCCTTCCTTCAATCTTACATTCAGACTATACTTCTTAGTGCAGTCATTGGTTTTCCTCCCAGAACCATCTTTAGAGCCTTGTACTTCATCTCCTTCATTTTATCTTGCTGCCCGACCTCTACTTCTCCTTCTTTTCACTGCCATGGATGCTGAATGGCCGAAAGTGCCCCAGTGCTTGGCTTGACAGCCAAATTAGTAAAACATTATTATAATTACCTGTCCAAATTTTGCGTATCCTTTCATGATCCAAGCATTTGCTGTGATTTTTGGTACTTTTTAGCGATACTTAGGCACGATTTACAGGGTACAATTCGGTGTAATGATATACGGTATGAGAGAGATTTCTTGATTGCGAAGAACAAAGTCAAGTTACAGACAAAGGGTTTAAAAGCTACTTAGTGTCATTAAAGCTGGGTCCCCCGCCTTTGAAAAGAGAGAGAGAGAGAGAGAGAGAGAGAGAGAGAGAGAGAGAGAGAGAAACTAAATCATCAGTGCAGCGAATCGAATACAGCGCTATGAATTATCCATCGACCAACCATCCGTCCATGATGGTCTTTCCGGACTTTTAAAAAGTTTTGTCCAGCCGACCGGAAAAACAAATGATTGGCTCTCCGCTAAATGAAGTGACGGCGGAACCGACGGAGGAAAAAATTATTTCCTTCATTCAGCATTCACTGGAGTCTCTCTCTCTCTCTCTCTCTCTCTCTCTCTCTCTCTCTCTCTCTCTCTCTCTCTCTCATATTTTATGTCATTGTGGGTAATGTAAGCTTTTAATTTTTTCTCTTTCTATTGATCTGTGTGTGTGGGGGTGGGGGGGCACACATTTTCTAAGCTTCCCTGTCACATATGATATGAAGACAAAAACTTTGGAAATATAAGAGAAAAATCATTTCTCTGATTCAAGGAAGATTATTATTATTCCTTTTGCTGTTGCTGGGTGTAACTTTTTGCAAAGTTTAAGCAATAGCAGCAAAATCTCACACCCAGCTCTCAGGCAAATGAATATAGAAAGGTGTTGTTTTTCCTGAATATATTGTAACACTCTTGATTTATATGACTGATTTTTTATAAGGTTTGAAACAAGCTAGTGTTAAATGAAGTTCATAATTTTTGCGATCGGTTCACCTGAGCTGATCTCAAAAGGCAGCTGACTTCGGCGCCGATAGGTGCAAGTGTTAAAAGGCTCCCAGCATCTCTTACGGCAGCGTTATGAAATATCTTTTAAAATTAACAGACGATAGAATTTATGGACAGTGTAATGTGTAAGTTACTATATGACCCAAAGAGACAATTTTTTTCCATGCTTTCGACTTTTTAGCAGCTTATCAAAATTTGTTGAAATATAGGAATATATACTTCTTAATAGGATAGACAATCCCTTACTCAAATGGGGAAACTGCTTGAAAGAAAAATAACTCAAGCACTTACATAATTATAGGTAGAAATTGATTACTGATATGAAGGGAGGAGTTTGATTCAGCTCCGCCAAGGAGGGAAATGTACGAGTAGATAATGCTCTAAAAAAGGATAGATGAGGTCTGTGCACAGAAGGAGAAGATGTTTGAGAATAATTTTTTCCTATTTCTTTGCTTAACATTAAAATAAAGAGACAAAAGGTTCACTCAGGAGTGTCAGTTCACATCTTTAATCCTCCCGACCAAATCTGGGTAATAATAAATAATGAACTGGGAGTTCTTTGATTAAAAGATTAAATTCTATTCTCTGTTCTAATCTTCTGCTTCCTAAACTAATTATTAAGCTCCCGATAATATCTATTTTATATGGCTAACGACAGTTGGTTAATAAATATATTACATTGCAAGAACAGCAATTATACTTTTAAATGATGTCTGATGAGATCTGACAATTAACTTCTAATTTTGCTGCGTCTGTGAAGCAAAACAATCTCAGTTTAATGAAATCCTGAAGAACTATTACTTTAAGGTAAGACCGAGAACAAAGGTGAATCAGATTTGACAAAAGGGTATTGCATTTCATTTTCATACTGTTCATTTACGCTTTTGTTGACTGTATTGTCCATTCAACAGATATGTCAATAACGTTATTGGGAGATGGTGCGACACGCATGATACTTATATTAAAAGTATACATAAAGAAGTAAGATTCTAAACATACACCTTCTCAAAGCAAACACATTTTCTCAACATTGAATATGAATTCCCACACCCCATGGTTATATATATATATATATATATATATATATATATATATATATATATATATATATATATATATATATATATATATATATATATATATATATATATTTATTATATACAGATTTTCTATCTACATCTATCTATCTGTCTATCTATCTATCTATCTATATTTATTTATTTATTTATTTATTTATTTTAGAAATGAAGCCCTTCAAGGAAAGTCCTTCGTCTGCAACTCCGTATGGCCATACATCGAAACTAGTGCCTTGGAAGCATTCATATGTCTCATATATATTTGAGGAATTTTAAGTGTGTCTACATGTCTATCACCTCCAGTTGCAAACTGGTCAGTATGAGCAAATTTTCAAGAAGAATTTGTTTGAATGTATTACGTCTTGCAAAGTCTTCGCTTCCAGGTCAAAATGTCAACACTGAACTGAATACGTGATCCCATGTAATCGGGAGCTCTGTCACCGGAGACTACATAACTTGGAATAAAACAGGCTTGAGAGAGAGAGAGAGAGAGAGAGAGAGAGAGAGAGAGAGAGAGAGAGAGAGAGAGGGAGGGGGAGGGGGGGCCGCTGGAAAATTCACTGTTGCAATCCTAGACTGCTCACTACCAGAGACAACCTATCACTGCAGAATCGGGCCATCGCTACCATTCTGGGCATTTTGGCTCTATACAGGTCACACCTTTGACTTCCTTCCACCGATTAAAAGAGGGCTTCTAAAAGAATACCATCATAAGCCAAAAGATCTCGAAGACCATTCCATGGCTGGTAAGAAACAAGGACTGTCAGTCAGATCTCATTCAAACCCCATTTTTACACTAAGAAACTCTGAAACAATCTGTGTGATTTCAGCAGTTCAATTATTGTGAGGTTGCTTTAGATTTAATGACTTGATTTCTACATCAATCTGCAGTTCATAGTTTCCTTCGTGGTTTCGCAGTTCCCTTCACTGTTCTTATTTGACACAATTTTGTTTGTGTCGTAATACAACGCTCAATTATTGTGATGGTGATACGCTGTTTAGATTTAATCCATTTGAGTTCGGGCTACATCAAGACACTAGTTCATAGTTCCTTCTTGGTGAGCGGGTTCCGTTTCACAATTTTGTTTTTGTGTCCGACCGGCTAGTGAAGAACAAGAGGAATTTGTTTCTGGTGATAAAAACTTCTCGCTATAATGGTGATAGGTCCGTTGCTAGGTAACCAATTGGTTCTAGCCAGTTGAGTTCGGGCTTATTAGAGAGCTGTTAATCAGCTCAGTGGTTGTTAAACTAAGATATACGCACTTATCAGCAAGAGTAATAACGCAAATCAGACAATGCCAACAAATGCTGCATGCAACTGTAAGGCATCAAATCGATCAGTATTCATACAGGGATCCAAAACTTCAACTCCTGAAAGAATGTTTTACTTTAGTGTGACACCATTATTCAATAAGTTTCCACAAGATACCTGTTGATAATATGACTGAATGGCTGACCAGAGCATTGCTTTAACTATTTTAATGTGACAGAAAGACATTCTCTAAATTGATGTCATTCAGAAATTCATACCTGTGAACTATCTTGAATTTCATAAACTGCAAGATGTGACCCCTTAGGTGTCTCACAAAAGTTACTCTTAACAGATGCCATCTTAGACAAGCTCAAAATCAGACCCACAGCTTGGCATATCCTCCCACTTAATGGAAATGCGTGCTTACTTATTATATAAGTCCTCTTCGTATCCTTCAGGAGAGCGTCGGTAGTTTAACTTGGTGACAATGAAGGTTTTTCTTGAAGGAACTGTAGAATCAGTGGCACTCAGTCACTACCTCAGTTGAATGATTGGCTGGCTTAATTTATACAAGGGAAATTGAAATATTATTGAAAATATTATTGTCATAGAATTATATTTTATATAGGAAAATAACAATGTAATTTAAACAATAGCACTAATACACACACACACATATGTGTGTGTGTATTAGTACTGTTGTTTAAATTACATTGTTATTTTCCATACATAAAATAAAAGTTTATGATAATAATATTTTAATTTTCCTTGTATGAATTAAAAATTTTATGCGCAAAAAAGTTGAACATTCTACTCTTATTTGACTACAGAAACGTAGGTTTAAGGACCTATTCTGCTTTTGCGGACCATACACCTACTGTATACTAGACTATATACCACTAGACTATGCAAGATGCTGTGTATGCAGCGTAGTTACTTTTTTACCTTTGTAAACTCGAGTTGCATAACTTCAGTACACGGGTGAATGAACAACCAATTCCAACTCCCAAGGCAATGTCATTACTGCCATTCTCCCCCATTCCTCAGTTCCCAACAGTTACTTCTATTACTATGTTATCACTGTCATGAGAGTGAGTTTGCTGTACCGCCGTCCCGACTTTGGCCTTGTCAGC